>NW_028261388.1:77181420-77481420 GCF_051295495.1 Thamnophis sirtalis
AGGAATTTCAAAGTTATCTGGAATAATTGCTTGCCTGAAGTAATAAAATGTTCAGAAGCATATGCTAATAGTAGAGCATATGCTTTGTGAGAAGAAAATCCCAGATTTAATTGCCATGATCCCCCAGGTAGAAGAAAGAAAAACAGAACTTTTCCCCAACCAATATTCCCATTTAAAAGGAAATACATTCCAGTTCAGTTTTCCAATTGATGGTATTTGATTTTGATTGGAGTCATTAAAATATACACTCATTTTTTCCCCTTTGGATGTTTGTTATCTGGTTCCACCACAAATGCGCGAACGACAAAAGCGCGCCTGACTAAACCGCGCCGACAAAACCGCGCCGACGAATGAGCGCTGAAGCGCGCCGACAACAGCACGCCAACAGAAGCGCACTGTAACCTAACCCTAAACCTAACCCTAAACCTTACCTTAACTTAAATCACGCTGTTGTCGGCACGCTTTTGACATCGCGGTTTTAGCGCCGCGGTTTTGTCGGCGTGCTTTTGACGTTCGCGCTTTTGTCGGGTCACGTGTTATCTAGATCTTCACAATCATTAGTAATCTGGTAGGGCTTTTCTCTATTAAAAAAAGAATATGTTTATTTGAAAGAAGTCAAAGGGAACCCTGAGTCACTGCATAATACTCATTTGATCCAACTTGTTTCTCATTTTAGCATGTCATAGCTTTGTTACCCTTCTTCTGCTGGCAATGGTTGGACCTTATCTGATTTTCTGTCACTTGTTACATGGAGTCTTGTCTGTGCAAATGACTTCTATCACTACCTGAAAGTTCTTCTAGATAAGATGTAATATCAGTGAAAGTATCATGCTGAAAGGGGAAATTAATCACGTGACACGACAAAACCGCGAAGCCCTTATCCGTGGAGACATAAGCGCGTCGCTAAAGCCGCGACGTCATCATCGCGTGTCATCACCGCTGCGACAACAGCGCGGCAACAGAAGGGCGCTTTAAAATGGCGCCGCGGCAGAAAGCCGATTTCCATTAAGGTTAGGATTAGGTTTAGGGGTTTGTTTTAGGGTTAGGTTTAGGGTACTGAGTGCTTGGGAATGCGCGGATTTGCCCTCCGTGATTATGTCATCGTGGTAGGGCCGCATTTTTCCTTAGCGCTTTGAACAGCACGAATTAGTCTTCGCGCTTATGTCTCCGCGGATAAGGGCTTCACGGATTTGTGGTGGAACCAATTAATCATACTTTTGCAGAGATGCTTTCCTTGGTCAACAAGCTGATAAACTTTTGAGGAGCTTTTAGGAATAATTCCTAAGGATATAACAGTTGGCCTGCAAAGCTAATGACATTCTTAGCAACTTCTCAATAGTATGCTGTGTTCCCAAAAATGGGCAGGGGTGTGTGTGTGTACTCAAAGCTATGTTAGCTATTCTTCCTCTGGCAATTAGCTGACAGAAGAAAAACGATCTATTGTTAGTGGTTTATCATAAATATGGTAGATATGGGTGACTGATGAGGGAATCAAATGTACATAGATCAATAAACACTCCAACTGGTGAGACGTTATTGTTTTCATTCTCTAGCTTTGGGGGGGGGGACACAGTGGGAGAGAGATTTTTCTGAAACCCTTCTAGGGAAGTATATCCAGAGGTGGGTTGCTCCCAGTTTGGCCCGGATCAGGCGAACCGGAAGTAGCGGCAGCGGGAGGCTCCGCCCACCCACTGAGAAGCTTCTGTGCATGCGCGCCCGAAACGGTAGTAAAAAAATTGGCAACCCACCACTGAGTATATCCATGCGCGCCCGTATGCATACAAACACACATATGAATGGTGCTGAAGCAAAAATTTCAAGAGTTCAGTTGTATAATGAATATTTTATCTTCAGAGAATTTTCTGCAATTAAAAAGTGACTGCCTATGTATAAATTGCAGACAACACTATTTCTGTTTCAACTGTGCTAGCATTGCCTTTGGGTTTAAGGTAATTTAGGAATGCCCAGTTTTAAGGCATTAACTCTTAGTTGCCAGGATTTGATACTGCAGGGGATAAAGGCATGATCATAATCTACATTTTTCAAAGATATTATTCTGACTGGAACATTGGTCTTAGATGATAGCTCCCATATTACACTGGAATTTACAACTCCAAATGTCTCTAGTATGTTAATTTTCCTAACATTCTCATTCCCTGAGAATGTTATGGTCTTACTAAAAATTGTAAAAGCTCCCTTGAGGGACGGTCTAGAAATATGTAATATAAATAAATAGGGTTTCATTTTACTCCTCAATTTCGGTAGATTTTATATTTATTTAGGTAGACTTTTAGTGTGAAAGAAAACATTCATATTCCACTTTTTGAAGCAGAGAGGATTCATTTTCACTTTTTCAACACTTTTACACTCTTCTTATTGTTAGGTTTTACTTGGCAATTCTATTTAGTTGCCAAGAGCCCACCTTGAAATTTTCTAAAGATTTTTGAAGTAGTGTATCAGAATCCAGTTTGCTTAATGTTTATTAAGTGTGTTAACTCTGACTAGTGTGAAATGTACTTAGATTAAAAAGAAACATTCTACGATGAGATGTTAAGCTTTGTAATTAACATTGTGATTATTAAGCCTAGGAAATGGGAAAATCACTCTGAAGATTCCGATGTAGTGCAAAGTTTTATTTTTTTTATTTTAAACATTTATATAGTTGCCCATCTTATATACTGAACTCTGGGCAGCTTCCAATCAAGAATTCGAACAATATCAGTTATAAAATAAAACCATATTAAAACAAAATCATAAACATTAAAAAGAAATGCCTGGCACCAAGTGTAACCTCTGACATAGAGATACCCCATTCTACCCCAGGGTTTGTGGGGGAAAGTAAAGTCTTCCAAAACTTTATGGAAGGTTAGGTAGGTGGAGGCCTGTTGAATTTCAAAAGACAAAGTGTTCTATAAGACGGGTTGCTACAGAAAAGACACACTTCCTAGTTCTCCTAAGTGGCAAAGTTTAAGGGAAGAAACTAGGAACATGTTCTCCCCGGTTCCACCACAAAATCGCGCTCGACGAAAGCGCGCATTTGACGTCATCACAGCGCGACGAAAACATCGCGCTGTGATCGAAAAATGTAAAAATAAAGCTAAAACCTTCCCCTAACCCCCCCAAACCTAACCCTAAACCTAACCCTAAATCTAACCCTAAACCTAACCGTTAATGTAACGAAAAACCTAACACTAACCCTTAACCTAATGCTAAACCTAACGCTAATGCTCTAAACCTGACCCTAACCATTAACCTAACCCTAACCCTTAACCTAACCCTTACCTTTACGTGAATCGGCTTGCTTTAATTTTAATTTAATTTTTTAATTTTTTTCATCGCGCTGTGATGACGTCACATGCGCGCTTTCGTCGAGCACAATTTTGTCCTCCGCGCTTTTGACGGGTCACGGTTCTCCCCATCGGTTCACCAACAAAAGCGCGCCCGACAAAAGCGCGCCTGATGAAACCGCGGTGAGAAAACAGCGAATTCTAAACCGTGCTGACAAATGAGCGCAGAAGCGCACCGACAACAGCGCGCTGACAGAAGCGCGCTCTAAACCTAACCCTTAACTTAAATCGCGCCGTTATCGACGCGCTGTCGTTGACGCGCTGTTGTCAGCATGTTGATGACGTTGCGGTTTTTGCGCCGCGGTTTCGTCAGCGCGCTTTTGTCGTGCACACATTTGTCGGCTCATGCTCCCCATCTAACCTGATAAGGCAGGTAGCTGTCCTTAGAGAAAGGCAGTGCTACAGATAACCTGGCAATGCACCATTTAGGGCTCTAAAGGCAATAACCAGCACTTTGAATTGTACCCAGAGGGTATCTGGAAGCCAGTACTGCTTGTATAACACAGGTGTGACATGGGTAAACCTAGGGCTACCTATGACTATGAGCTGCCACATTTTGAACCAGACCATGTATGCATTTTCTTATGTGACAATACTTATCAGCACTTGCTCATCAGCTCCTCAGATTTAGGACAAGAAACTATCTTGCTTTGAACCGATTATGTGTTTTAACTTAGTATGCAACATTGCCACTGTAAGAACCAATTTTGGTTTAAATCTTACTTTCCTAGGGACCAATTTTCATGACAACTGCACAATGAAATAAATGGCCTAATCACTAAAGCCATGCACATTTTAAAGCCTGAATCATATAATAAAAATCAAGCTCCCTGTGCATATGCCAACAGCTGTTAGCTTGTACTGAATGTTTGCATATTTGTGAAAGCAATCTTTTTGTAGCTGGGGTAACTGAGAATTTTTAAATTGCTAATGGATGTAAAGCTGTTCTTTCCTCATATTTAAAAGATGTTTCTATGCCTCAAAGGAGCTGAAAAATAAGGAAATTCGTGGCCCAATTGCCTTGTGTTTTGCTCTCTTAAGCAGTGGCAGTGGTTCTAGAACTGGATCTGTTGCTTAATATGAGAAAACACACATGCAATGTAATTTTAATCTAAAAGCGGAATTAAAATATCCAAAAAGCACGGCTATAGTAGACTTTATTTAATTTAAATTTAGTAGCTGCCCAATTCCAATGGATTTAAGACTAGCCTTCTACTCTTTAAAAGTATTTAACTGGGTTCCACCACAAAACCGCAAAGCCCTTATCCGCGCCGACATAAGTGCGGAGGGCAAATCCGCGCCGTTCAAAGCGCTAAGGAAAAACGACCCTACCGTGATGACATAATCGCGGAGGGCAAATCCGCGCCTTCCGAAGCACTCAGCACCCTAAACCTAACCCTAAACCTAACCCTAAAGCAAACCCCTAAACCTAATCCTAACCCTTAATTTAAATCGGCTTTCTGCCGCTGCGCTGTTTTAAAGCGCCCTTCTGTCGCCGCGGTGATGACGTCGCGGCTTTAGCGACACGATTTTATCACCGCTATTTTGACGAGCGCGGTTTTGTCGTGCCACGATTTAACTGAACATGTGCAGAATTTTTGTGCACTTTATTTCACTGGTAATCTGGAAAAAAAAAATTGCAAAGTGATTCCAAAAGTTTAACTGAGCATATATTGGGGAAAAGGTGATGCTATAACGGATGCCAACTATGAAATTCCTGCCGTGTTTCAAGCAACAGCAGAAACAGCCACACTTAATTCTTGAGAGGCCACATAGGGTTTGCCTAAATTGCTTTCTTATATAGAAAAAAGAAGTGGGAGAGGGAAAGATCGCCATGTTTCCAAGTGTCTCCCAACCTTTCTTAATTTGTGCTACACTTCTATTGTTATCCATCCCCTCCTTGCTTCAGTTAAAGAGGATCAGTGGGAACAGCGCACACTAATATGCAGGTGAGTCACAATGAGGATAATCCAATTACTTTTTTTCCTGTCTACATGAGCAGTGTTTGGAAAAAGGTGTCCTGATTTTAGAGATGATGGGGGAACCTAGAGTTTGCACTCGAACATCAGTGAAAATATTTCTGTATGGGCTTAGAGCTTTAACTATAGAACAGTGGTAGTCAACCTGGTCCCTACCGCCCACTAGTGGGCGTTCCAGCTTTCATGGTGGGCGGTAGCGGTTTTGTCCGATACTGAAGCACTCTCCTTTTTTTAAATTTAATTGACTTTAAAAAAAAATTCATAGCATTATTTACAAACATTTTCATTAGGTTTTCATAAAATCACCATTACTGCGGAACCGGTGGGCGGTTAGAAAATTTTACTACTAACAGAGATACAAAAGTGGGCGGCAAGTATAAAAAGGTTGACTACCCCTGCTATAGAACATCCTAAAGCCGTGATGGCAAACCTATGACACGTGTGCCACAGGTGGCACGCGGAGCCATTTGTTAGGGCACGAGAGGCGTTGCCCTGTCAGCTCCACTGCACATGCACACGCTGGCCAGCTGACTTCGGCCTTCTTTTTCGGCCATTTTTCACCTTCCGGAGGCTCCTAGAAAGCCTCTGGAGCCTGGGGAGGGTGAAAAATGGGTCCAAAAGGAAATGAAAGGGTGGGGGTCGCGCGTGCATGCATGCGAGGATCGCACACATACCATTATGGGTGTGGGAACGCCTGTGCACGACTCCCCCTGCGCTCTTCCCTGCTTTTGGCACACAATGGGAAAAGGGTTAGCCATCAATGTCCTAAAGTACACCTGAAGTATGGCAATAGCAATAGCAGTTAGACTTATATACCGCTTCATAGGTCTTTCAGCCCTCTCTAAGCGGTTTACAGAGTCAGCATATTGCCCCCACAGTCTGGGTCCTCATTTCACCCACCTCGGAAGGATGGAAGGCTGAATCAACCTTGAGCCGGTGAGATTAGAACCGCTGAACTGCTGAACTAGCAGTCAGCTGAAATGGCCTGCAGTACTGCACTCTACCCACTGCGCCTTAAAAAAAAACCCACTACAGAACCCAGATGTAATGGGTTGTTGAAGAGAATCCATAAAGGTATCCTGATGTGTACTGAATTAGTAAATTATCACAGTGCCGCAATTAATTTCTGCAACATTGGCAAGAAAGATGAAAATTCCTTCTGAGGTGGCGCAGTGGTTAGGGTTAGGTAGTACTGCAGGCGACTTCAGCTGAACTGCTATCTGCAGTTCGGCGGTTCAAATCTCACCGGCTCAAGGTTGACTCAGCCTTCCATCCTTCCGAGGTGGGTGAAATGAGGACCCAGACTGTGGGGGCGATATGCTGACTCTGTAAACCGCTTAGGGAGGGCTGAAAGCCCTATGAAGCGGTATATAAGTCTAATTGCTATTGCTAATATGTACATAAGGAATTGTTTTTTTGTCCTTTTATATTTTATAGTTCATTCTATTCTCTGAAGCAAAAGTAACAATAAACTGGGAAATCTTTGATCCTTAATGAAACCTAAACTACCCACAAAGTCAGCCGTTTGGGAAATAATTACCACACATTCTGTCTAACATAAGTTACACATTCTTTTTTATTTGGTACCATTCTTATTTTTACAGTGTGTAGAAACATACAGTACATATGAAACAGCTTTCTCCTTATACAGTCTGCCTCTTGTGCCTTCCACTGCAGTTAAGTCACCCATCTCAATCTGGAAACACTAATCCACTTTGAAATTGTTGAACCACTGAATGTAAAGTGTAGCATTACTTCCTTACAACTACTACTCCTTGGCTCCGAAAGTTAAATGCGGTTACCAAGTACTCGAGAAGCTAAAAAATACCAGACCTTTAAGCAGAAAATAATGTTGGTCATGGGAAACAGTGTCCTGAAAAACTTTGGCCAGGAAAAGGAGCAGAAGATAAGCATATTTTTTCTATTAAATATGATTGAAAAAATAATAATGTTTAGAACGCTCAAAAAGATAATATCTCATGTTTATACTGAGGTAGATGATAATCAGAAAGCATAAGCATTCGGCAAAGGTCAACATCATTACAATCTGCAGAGTACAGCAAATTTTAGGGAAAAAAGTAAGTCATCAGTGTTGAAACTATAAAATGGAAGCAGATTAAGAAACTGCATCGTGGTGGGCTATTCTGAGCAAAGTCTTGGAGAGTTGACAGAAAACTACCTTATTTAAAGGTCATTAACTCGGGTCATTAATGAGCACCTGGAGATTCTGCAGCAGCTCTATAAAAGCACCAATTCTGTTGTTTTTTACGTTGCAATGAATATGCTAAAGTTGAGGCAAGTTCCCTTATTATACTGATGCAGCTAAAAGAATAACGTTTACAAACAGGCCTGTTACAGACTTATTTTTTATTTTATTTTTTTTCATTCAAAGGATCTGACACAATACTATCTGATTACAAGCCTCTGAAACAGAATAGAATATACATTGGTTGAATAAACCAACAAGCCACTCAAAAGCATTGGTGGTTTAGGATACCATGACTCCTGCGTGTTCTCCCTCCAGAGAGCAATTTATGCTGATTCCTACTAAGTGAAAGGAGCCCTTTCATTCACGGAATGGCCAGTCTACAGGCTACTCACTATTTATGAGCAAGATCCTAATGATCTTTTCCAGGTGGGGCAAAGTTGAAGCTCTGCCACATTCCTAGCTAGAGTTCTCGCCGTATTTTGCCTCTGCATATTTTGCAAAGAAATCGGATTCTCTGCAGTTTATCATAATCAACTTTCTCCAACAATAGGTTTAGGTTTAGGTTTAGGTTTATTGGGATTTATATGCCGCCCTTTTCCCTGAGGGGACTCAGGGCGGCTTACAACCACAGGGGAGGGGAAGTGCAAGGTCAAAACAAACACTTTGTGAACAAAAGAAAAATAATAAAACACAGCTTTCATTCAGCAATCAAACACTCGGGCGGGTAATTGGAAGCCTATCCCCAGGCCTGCTGGGAGAGCCAGATCTTGAGGGCTGCGCGGAAGGTCTGGGTCGTGGTGAGGGTGCGGATCTCCATGGGGAGCTCGTTCCATAGGGTCGGGGCAGCAACAGAAAAGGCTCTCCTCCGTGTGGTCGCCAGTCGACATTGACTGGCAGATGGAATTCGGAGGAGGCCCAGTCTGTGCGATCTGATTGGTCGATTTAGGGAGGTAATCGGCAGAAGGCGGTCTCTCAAGTACCTAGATCCACTACCATGGAGTGCTTTAAAGATGGTCATCATTATCCTGAAGCGCACCCGGAGACCAACAGGCAGCCAGTGCAGCTCGCGGAGGACAGGTGTAACGTGGGCGAACCGAGGTGCGCCCACTATCACTCGCGCGGCTGCATTTTGGACTAGCTGTAGTCGCCGGATGCACTTCAGGGGCAACCCCATGTAGAGCCCATTGCAGTATTCCAGTCTAGAGATCACAAGGGCTCGAGTGACTGTTGTGAGGGCCCCCCGATCTAGGTAGGGCCGCAACTGGCGGACCAGGCGAACCTGGGCAAATGCCCCCCTGGTCACAGCTGACAGCTGGTGGTCAAAAGTCAGCTGTGGATCCAGGAGGACTCCTAAGTTGCGGACCCTATCTGAGGGGTATAAAATTTGACCCCCCAGCCTAAGCGTTGGTGTATTAGCCAAATTATTGGGGGGGAAACACAACAGCCACTCGGTCTTATCCGGGTTGAGCACCAGTTTGTTAGCACTCATCCAGTCCTTAACGGCCTCCAGACCCCGGTTCATCACGTCCACCGCTTCATTGAGTTGGCACGGGGCGGACAGATACAATTGTGTATCGTCCGCATATTGATGGTATTTTATCCCGTGCCTCCGAATGATCTCGCCCAGCGGTTTCATGTATATGTTAAATAGTAGGGGGGATAGGACCGAACCCTGAGGTACTCCACATGTTAGGGGCCTCAGGGACGATCTCTGCCCCCCCACTAACACCGACTGCGACCTGTCCGAGAGGTAAGAGGAGAACCACCGCAAAACAGTGCCTCCCACTCCCACCTCCCGCAGTCGTCGCAGAAGGATACCATGGTCGATGGTATCGAAAGCCGCTGAGAGGTCAAGGAGAACCAGGATGGACGCATAGCCTCCATCTCTGGCCCTCCAGAGATCATCGGTCAATGCGACCAAAGCGGTTTCTGTGCTGTAACCAGGTCTGAAGCCGGACTGGAAGGGGTCAAGATAGCTAGCTTCCTCCAAGGCCCGTCGAAGCTGAAAGGCCACCACTTTCTCAACAACCTTCCCGATAAAGGGAAGGTTGGAGACAGGACGAAAGTTGTTTAAGATGGCTGGATCTAACGATGGTTTCTTTAGGAGGGGTCTCACCACCGCCGTTTTGAGTACGGCGGGGAAGTGCCCCTCCCGAAGAGAGGCGGTGACAACCGCCTGGATCCAGCCATGTGTCACCTCCCTGCTGTTAGCCACCAGCCAGGAGGGACACGGGTCCAGAATACAAGTGGAGGCACTTACAGCTCGGATGGCCTTGTCCACATCCCCAGAGGCAACTTCCTGGAACTCAACCCAGAACTGATGTGGCAAATGATCCTCCTGTGTCTCAGCTGGATCTACTGCGGTGGAGTCCAAGTCCGATCGCAACCGAGCTACTTTGTCCGCCAAGAATTGAGCATAATCCTCAGCCCTACCCTGCAAGGGGTCTCCCGCATCCCTCCTATTAAGGAGGGAGCGGGTTATCCTGAACAGGGCGGCTGGGCGTGACTCGGCGGACGCAACCAAGGAAGAAATATATGATCTTTTTGCAGTTCTTAATGCTCGGACATAGTCCTTGGTGCAGGTAGTTAAGAGTGCTCGGTTTACCTCGGACCTATCGGACCTCCACTGCTAATAGCAATAGCAGTTAGACTTATATGCCACTTCATAGAGCTTTCAGCCCTCTCTAAGCGGTTTACAGAGTCAGCATATTGCCCCAACAATCTGGGTCCTCATTTTACCCACCTCGGAAGGATGGAAGGCTGAGTCAACCCTGAGCCGGTGAGATTTGAACCACCGAACTGCAGCTAACAGTCAGCTGAAGTAGCCTGCAGTACTGCACCCTAACCACTGCGCCACCTCGGCTCTTCACCTCGGGATTGCGGGGAGAACCCTGTTTGAATAAAAGTATAGGGGGCAGAGGGAGAAAGAGTTAATGGATTTGTTCATGCCTGCAATTCACCTACTTTATGCAACAGCCGGATATCTCTTATAAGTCAAATAATGAGATTTACTTTTTGTAGTTGTTAACTGTACATAAAAATAAAAAGAGAAGAAACTTGTTGAGAAAACAATGTCATAAAATCGGGGAGAGGGTGTTTCTATCACCTTTTAATGCTGAAATGTACCTGTTTAGGGTAGATGGCAATTTGCATACATGTTAAAAAATGGTTTATTATTAGCAGAGAATCATCAGGTAATAGCAATAGCAGTAGACTTATATACCGCTTCATAGGGCTTTCAGCCCTCTCTAAGCGGGTTACAGAGAGTCAGCATATTGCCCCCAACAATCTGGGTCCTCATTTTACCCACCTCGGAAGGATGGAAGGCTGAGTCAACCCTGAGCCGGTGAGATTTGAACCGCTGAACTGCTGATCTAGCAGTAGCCTGCAGTGCTGCATTTAACCACTGCGCCACCTCGGCTCATCTTTATCACCTTTATCAGGTGATAAAGATGCACCCATTGTATGTAAAAGAAGAGTGTTTACGTGTTTGTGTGTGTGTACACACACTCACAGACATATATTGATCTGTTCTCTTCTGTAATTTAATCCAAGCACATCTATTTACATATAGATAACAATTTTCCCTTGTGGTTGCAGATTGTCCAGAAGAGCTTATCAATCATCAGGCAAAGAGTGTAGGATAGCATGTGTAGGATAGCAGAAGTCTTGCCATTACTGTCTTTCCTGTAAAATATTGGGAAATGCTGAAAAGAGTCCTACCTACCACAACTTCCTCCAACCAGGCACCTTAGAAAGTGCCAATAATCCGTAGTAAGAATGGGGATAATGGAAGTTTTAGGAAAAAAAATACATTTGAACAACCAAGGTAGGGGGAAAAAAATGTCTTCATACATGCTGGTTGGTTTGGTGGGTTGGCTGATAAATCCAACTGACCAATTTGGCATGTCCAAATAGAAACCTTGGGCTGGGCCCCAAACTTTCTGCAACATGCAATACTTCACGGCGTCTTCAGGCAGCATGACTACACCTCCAACATGAAAGGAATTGCTCTTTCCCTGCCACGGTGACACCACCTCACCAGCAGATGTTTGCCATTTAAACAGGCTGCTTTAGATCCAATAAAAGGGCGTCCTCTTTCATCTCTGGTTTGATCAGGTTCTTCTCAGGAGGCATCATTGCGTTCTCGTCTGCCTGAGAAAGGTGTTTTGATCCGTCCCCTTTGTCCTTCTTCACTTTCATTATCACTTCAGTGTAGGAAATTTCCTCAGTGGTGGGTTCAGCTTCCCTACTTCCTGTTGCTGTTTCAGTGCCAGATTCTTGAGTTCCTTGTTGGCCATCAGTAGGTTGCTCTGTAGTTTTCCTGTTCTTTTTCAAATTCTTCTTCATTGGCGCTGCATTGGCAATGTTTTTCTTGAACCGTATCCCAGTCTGTCTCAGCCTCTCTCCCGACTGCCTTATTCGTTCCCTTCTCTCAGGTGTTACTATTCGAGTACGAAGCCTATCCACTTTATTGCCAAAATTTTGCCTTGTTTTCTGAAGGTTCTCTCTTGAAAATGCTTTTTTGATGACGTTGATACGCCTCATCCCCAATTTCTTAAAACGGGCTGTTCGGCTTTCTTCTATGTAATACTCCTCATCAGAAGAGAGATCATCAGGTGGGCAGAAGGCATCTTCGGTGCTTTCCCCTTGTGTCCGGTCTTTGACAACCGTCAGAGAAGATGGGCACTGAATGTCTTCCTACAAGTAAGAGCACAATGTTACGTCTCTATCACACTTCTCAAAAACAGCTCAAAAGTGAATTTAGAAAATCCCAGATATTTGTTGCCTCAGTCATTCTACTTTATGCTAAATTTTTCAGAACATTCACAAAGATTCAATAGCATAAGGCCAATCATTATTGTTGTGCTGTCCCTGTCCAAATAACTTTCTAATTTTTCACATGTTAGGGGTTAGTGCAGACCATACCATTAATAAAAAATTAAGCACAATCATATTCTTAAACTTTATTGCTCTTTCCTATTTAACAGTGTTAATTACTATTAACAATAGTTAATAATAACCCAGATTTGAGACCAGATTTAAACCACGGTCAAGAAGAAATCCTGATAAGTTTTTGTAGCATAACATTTATAAATAAATGTTAGTCACACACACACACACACACACACACACACACACACACACACACACACACACACACACCTTATGGGCAGAATACTTTTGATAGACCATTCATGATGAATTAAAAACAGTTTTGTCTGTTTCAACCTTTGTTGTTTTCAGTACAGCTACCCTGGAAAACGGTAGAGTTGGGGTATAGAACCAAGTTCAAGAATATATGGAGAGTAAAGATGGGCAAGTAATCACAATCATCACCAAAAAGACACAAAAAGATTGTGCCTATGGGGAAAAATAGAGCAAGAAGGCTTGGATTTCTAAAGGTGACATTCTAGCAGTGTTCAGATCAGAAGTGGTATTCTACCGGTTCAAACCGGATTGCCTGAACTGGTAGCGGAAATCGCGGGTGGCTCTGCCCACCCGCGCCAGGCTCTATGGCGTCCCATTTAGGCCATTTTTTTTCGTCAAAAGTGCATGCACGGAAGGATCTGCACACGCTCACATTTGCAAACCGGTAGGGAAGGTAAGTGGATACCACCCCTGGTCCAGATCACCAAAAGGCTGCAGATTTATTTATAAAAGAGTAACATGTCCTGAAAATATCCTGTTTGATCTCCATATCTGAAAGAGAATCATCTTTCCCTAGGAGAGTCTTGTATAGTTCCAGATCTCGAAGAGAGATGCAAATATGGCAGTAGAAAGACTACGGGAGAAATTTTTAATGTATTTAGAAAGTGAATATATTGCTTCAATGTATACACAAGAAACAGTGTACACGAAGAGCGGTTATAATATCATGCAGGTAAACAAGTAAACATTACAGTTACTGTAATATAAAAATTAACATAAATATCACACTAACCAAATATCATACTGACAATAGCCTCTCGTGGCTTTCCAAAACAGCCTGGTCTATGCCTAGAATTGGTTCCACCACAAATCCGCGAAGCCCTTCTGCGCGGAGACATAAGCGCGAAGACTAATTCGCGCCATTCTAAGCGCTAGGGTAAAACGCAACCCTACCGCAATGACATGATCGCGGAGGGCAAAATCGCGCATTCCCAAGCACTCAGTACCCTAAACCTAACCATAAACCTAACCCTAACGCTAAACCTAACCCTAACCCTAAAACAAACCCCTAAACCTAATCCTAACGCTTACCTTAATTGAAGTCAGCTTTCTGCCGCGGCACCGTTTTAAAGCGCCCTTCTGTTGCCGCGCTGTTGTCGCGGCGGTGATGACGTCGCGGCTTTAGCACCGCGATTTTATCGCCGCGATTTTGACCAGCGCGGTAATGTCGTGCCACGCCTAGAATTGTCTTCTAGTCCAACCCCCTACCCAGATTGTCACATCATATCAGGAAAATGGCTGTCCATTTTTAAGTCTTATACTGGTGGACCATCTACAACTCCAGGAAGGAGGTTGTTCCATTCCCTAATGGTTCTCACAGTCAGGCAATTCTTTATTTCAAGTTTGGATATCTCTAAAACTTCCATTCACTGGTTTTTGTCGTACCCTCAGGTGCTACAGGGAGTCAATTCAGTCTCTTATTATTATTATTTTTATTATTATTATTTATTGGTTTTGTATGCCGCCCACTCTCGGAAGACTCCGGGCGGCTTACAATAAAAAGGGAAGGGGGATATATAAAAAAAACCCAACAATTTAAAATTACGACAACATTCATAATTTAGAATGAGGCTGGATAATTCAACAGATTTGAGATTTGTTTTATTTATATGCCGCCCTATTTCCGGCGGGACTCAGGGCGGCGAACAACTCAAAGCGGGAAAGGGAACACAAAAGTACAAGACAAGCATTTTAAAAAGCCAACAGCCACACAAGTCGAGAGGGGAAGGGAGCTCATCAACCCCAGGCCTGCCGACACAGCCAGGTTTTAACGGCTTTTCGGAAGGCCTGGAGAGAGGTGAGGGTCCGAATCTCTGTGGGGAGTTCGTTCCAAAGGGCCGGAGCTGCCACAGAGAAGGCCTTCCCCCGGGTCGTAGCCAGATGGCATTGGCTGGTAGACGGAACCCGGAGGAGGCCAACCCTGTGTGATCTAATGGGTCTTTGGGAGGTAATTGGCAGCAGGCGGTCTCTCAAGGCCTGCCGGAACAGCCAGGTCTTGGTCACTTTATAGAAGGCCAGAAGGGTAGTAAAGGTCCGGATCTCAACGGGGAGCTCGTTCCAGAGGGCCGGAGCAGCTACAGAGAAGGCCCTCCCCCGGGGGGTCGCCAGCCGACATTGACCGGCCGATGGAATCCGGAGGAGGCCTAATCTGTGCAATCTAATAGGTCTCTGGGAGGTAATTGGCAGGAGGCGGTCTCTCAGGTAGCCAGGTCCGATACCATGTAGGGCAGTGGTTCCCAAACTTGGCAACTTTAAGACTTGTGGACTTCAACTCCCAGAATTCTCCAGCCAGCACAGGAGTTGAAGTCCACAAGTCTTAACGTTGCCAAGTTTGGGAACCACTGATGTAGGGCTTTAAAAGTAACGACTAGCACCGGGATATTCCCACTAATATCCCTTCATATCTTGGAAGACCGCTATCTTGTCTACCCTTAGTCTTTTCTTTATGCTGAACATACCAAATTCCCAATTATTCGAAATTCCAAGCCCCTTACCATTCTTGTGGTTATTCCTTGAACTTGTTCCAGTTCAGCACTTTTTTTCCTATTATGGCGACCAGAATTGGTCAGTTTTCCAGGTGTGGTTCGACCAGCCAAAAATACAATGTTACTATCACTTGCTAAGCGTGACCCGTCAAAACCGCGCTCGACTAAGCCGCGCCCGATTAAACCGCATCGCTGACATCATCAACAAGGTGACAACAGCCAGCGAGGAGAAAGAAGGGCACTTTAAATAGCGCTTTGAAAGCAAGCCGATTCAACTTAAGGTAAGGGTTAGGGTTAGGGTTAGGGTAAGGTTAAGGGTTAGGTTAAGGGTTAGGTTTAGGGTTAGGTTAAGGGTTAGGTTTAGGATTAGGTGTAGGGAGTTTAGGTTTAGGAGTTAATTTTAGGTTTAGCGTTTACAGCGTGCTTCTGTCTCCACGCTGTTGTCGCCCTGTTGATGACGTCAGCTACGCGGTTTAGTCAAGCGCAGTTTTGTGGTGGAACCCTTGCTAAGATCCTGACACCATACTTCAATTGATGCCACTCAAGACTGCATTGGCTCTTTTGGCAGTTAGTTCATTCTTAAATCTGTGGTCTACTGCGACACCCAGATCCTGCTCATAAGTACTGCTACTAACCCAGATACTGCCTAACTCAGTGTTTCTCAACCTTGGTGACTTTATTAAGTCCTGTGGACTTCAACTCCCAGAATCCCCCAGCCAGCTATGCTGGCTGGGGGATTCTGGGAGTTGAAGTCCATAGGACTTAAAGTCACCAAGGTTGAGAAACACTGGCCTAACTTATACCTGTGCAACTGGTTTGAGGTAGCAGGCTGAACCAAGGTAGGCCTCAAGCCTGAACCAAACTAGGGTCTCATGATATTAAGCTTTAACTGTTCATATATAGAAATTGCAAAGGTTTGCTTTTAGGACATGGTGCGGTTAGACACGGGTTAGAGGCACATGAAACCCGCTGAAGCAAAGTCTCCATTTTAATGTATTTGCTGGCTTGACTGTCTGGAAGACACATTTAACTTCCTCAAAATACGAGCTACTCTGCTCCGTTAGCTGACTATGTAATATAACTTCCTGTAGACATAATATTGCTGTAACTTAAGGGCGAATCTTGAGGGGTGTTTCCAAAACTAACAGATGGCTTTATCTGAACGCGATACACTATATAAGGGATTTCCTGCCTATCACTCGTGGTTCAGGCCTTTGTCTCTGAACTTGCGCAATAAACTATTCCTTCCCTGAAGAGCTGGCTTGCGTGTCCTGTTTTTTTCTACAACAGGTTTTTCCTGCTTAAATTCAGAGCCTTACATTTCTCAGCATTCTCCTGCATCTGGCTCTAAGATTTGGAGACTTCCTTTGCATCAGGGAGAAGAGATAAGATATTCCAAAGGAGGGGAGCTCCCACAGAGAATGCTTGCTTCTGTGACTGCTCCCATCAGACCTATTATGGGGAAGGTGGCTTAGCATTTGCTCAGATTGGGCAAGTAGATTGTGTTTGAGAAAGGCAGAAGCGTGAATTACAGTAAGATACTTGAAAAGGCTGTTCCTTAATACATCAGCTAAAGCTGAGAGTATGGTTTCCAACTGCTCTTATTGCAGGATGTTGAGTCCATGAGCAGCACAGGTTATCACCCTGGATTCTGTTTGGGACCAGAAGTCAACTGAGAGACAAAGCTGGTACTATTCCAGAAGCATCAGGCCCAGTGGTGGGTTTCAAAAAAAATTTGAACCTACTCTGTGGGTGTGGCCTCCTTTGTGGGAGTGGCTTGCCGGCCATGTGACCTGGTGGGAGTGGCTTGCCAGCCATGTGTTCTCTCTCTCTCTCTCTCTCTCTCTCTCTCTCTCTTCCTTCCTTTTGTTTCTCTCCCTTGTTCCTTTTTTTCTTTCATCTCTCTCTCACTTTTTCTTTCTTTTTTTCTTTCTTCCTTTCTTTCTCTTTCTCCCTGTGTGAGCCTGTGTGTGTCAGTGGTGGGTTTCAACAATTTTTGGAACCTCTTCTGTAGGTGTGGCCTGCTTTCCGGGTCCACTGGTGGAACCTCTTCTAACCGGTTCGGTAGATTTGACAAACCGGTTCTACCGAACTGGTGCGAACTGGCAGGAACCCACCTCTGATCATGCCTCTCAAATGTAGAGACCAAGGAAGATGACATTGATAGAAATGTGTAAGCTTTGTTGCCAAGGTTATAAGTAGTAAACATGGTTTAAGTCCAGAACATCGAGTTAACATTTTGAAGTGGTTCAGTCAGATATCTCCCAAAGTCGCAGAACTAAAAGGAGAAGTAAGTCCTTGTTTTGCGATCATTTGTTTAATAGCCATTCAAAGTTATAACAGCACTGAAAAAATGGCTTATAACCAGTCCTCACACATAAGACTGTTGTAGCATCCCCAGGGTCATGTGAGCAAAATGGGTGCTTGGCAACTCACATGTATTTACAAACGGTTGCAGCAGCCCCAGGTCAAGAAATTGCCATCAAAAGCTTTTCCAGGGGCTTCCAACGAAGTCAGTGGGGGAAACTGGATTCGCTTAATCGCCATCTGATTCATTTAACAACCGTGGCAAAAAAAAAGATTGTAAAAATCAGCGTGACTTGCTTAGCGACAAGATTGCAATATTTAGTGATGGAGATTCGGTCCCAATTGGGACTGTGAGTGGAAAACTACCTTTACAACACAATAAGACTTGAAAGTTTTATTATTATATTTAGTTTCACAGCCTTCTGTGGGGTTGATTTTTTTAGACTGGACTATAATGGGACTAAAAGAACCAATATCTTGCTCAGGGTGCTACTGATCCTCTTTCTCCCCAGACCCCGCTATCATCCTGCCAGGAGTTTAGAACAACCATCGCATTCTCCATTCAACCTGCTGTAGAGATTCCCAATGGAGTAATATCACCTCACTGATACCTCCAACTGGCAGTTTACTTCTTTCAGGGACATCACAAAGATTTTTAATAGGACACAGAAAATACTAAAACAGCTTCTACTGGTGTGCTCTAAGACCCAGCCTTTCTTCACCCACCTCAGTTACAACCACTCCAGAGGTGAGTTCCTACCGGTTCGCACCTATTTGGTAGAACCGGTTCGTCAAATCTACCGAACCAGTTAGAAGAGGTTCCATAAGTGGACCCGGAAAACAGGCCACACCTACAGAAGAGGTTCCAAATTTGTTTGAAACCCACCACTGGTCCTTGGATATGATTATTCTACACTATCATGCTCATATTTATAAAACTCAGTGCCTCTGTGAAAGGTAAGGATGACTACTGCGTTTGTGGGGCAATCAGAACATTGTGTGTGATGAAGTTGTTTTAACGCAAACC
The DNA here is from genome assembly GCF_051295495.1 of Thamnophis sirtalis. Taxonomy (NCBI): domain Eukaryota; kingdom Metazoa; phylum Chordata; class Lepidosauria; order Squamata; family Natricidae; genus Thamnophis; species Thamnophis sirtalis. The sequence goes on from NW_028261388.1 coordinate 77,199,987, forward strand.
AAAGATGCCTTTTAAAAAACAAGTTGACATCATATTCTTATGCATGCCAGTGCTGTGTGTGAGGTAATTTAAGGTGGTTCTGACAAGTGTCGTCAGCATCTTCATATCCGTTGACATGGGCGGCAAGCCACTCCCATCCGCAAGCCACTCCCACAAAGGAGGCCACACCCACAGAGTAGGTTCAAACAATTTTTGAAACCCACCACTGAACCACTCACTCAAGAAATAGAATCATCAGAGTATGGGATCTCAAGACAACTCAAAAAGATGCTATTGGGAAATCTGGTAAGATAAGGATTATCATACGCTTCCTATTCAAGCCCTGCCATAGATGATCCATGAGGCTAGCCAATATGATTTGGAGCTCATAACATAGTCTAAAATCTGACTTTCATATGTCCCAATAATCTTCCCTCAAAGAGGTTGAAGATAGATCCCATACTATTTAAATTAAGCCTCATTCAAGGCTCCTGGAATCTGCTCCCTGCAAAGAGGCATTGACTACTGCCTGGAGGCAAGGATGTTCTGGAGATTAATGACTATCTCCCATCATCTGAAAATGTCAGATAATGAACTTGGGTCCTTGTGCTTGTGCATCACGCATCCCTAGTATTTTCTAGAAGGTATTTTGCTCTTTAATGGAACATGCAGCAGGAGAAGTGAAGTTCAGGGAAGGTCAGCAAACAATTCCAGTTCTGAAAGATTTAGAGATATTGTCTAACATTTCACCCAAAACTTTGAGGGGAAAAAATGTAATTTGCTTAGTTTACCAGGCTCAGTTCTTCCAGAGAAAAGATAACAACGTTGATTCTTGAACCATTACATGATAAACAAGCCACAATTCATTCGTTTCTGACACAAGTATAAAGTACATGATAGATAGAAGTACATGATAGGAGTAATGGGTTCCACCACAAAACCGCGGAGGACAAAATCGCGCTCAGCGAAAGCGCGCATTTGACGTCATCACAGCGCGACGAAAACATCGCGCTGTGATCGAAAAATGTAAAAATAAAGCGAAAACCTTACCCTAACCCCCCCCAAACCTAACCCTAAACCTAACCCTTAACCTAACCCTAAATCTAACCCTAAACGTAACCCTTAACCTAAACCTAACCCTTAACCTAACGCTAAACGTAACCCTAACACTCTAAACCTAACCCTAACCCTTAACCTAACCCTAACCCTAACCCTAACCCTAAACCTAACCCTTACCTTTATGTGAATTGGCTTGCTTTAATTTTAATTTTATTTCAATTTTTAATTTTTTTCGTCGCGCTGTGATGACGTCAAATGCGCGCTTTCGTCAAGCGCGATTTTGTCCTCCGCGGTTTTGAGAGGTCACGGAGTAATGTGATAGGGTTCTATGCACCAACTTGAAAATGAGGTGGCATTCCTTAATTGTTCTGTTACTGATTTTAAGTCTGAGGTAGGTAGGGTTTCTTGAAACAAACCAATGTTAAGATTAACCAGTTTTGAAATTTAAATAAGAAACACTATGATTATCCAACCCAGATTTGAAAACATAACCTTCCCTCTCAACTTCTGGGAAAGAACAAACAACTTGCTGTAGTTTTTTCTTGCCACAAAACATGACTTTGTTGTAAATCAATCCACCCTCCACAAAATCCCACAAATTGGCTGCTTTCAGCTAAGGAAATTATATGAAGAAATTCATATGTATGCAATCCCTTTATCCCTTTCTTTACTCAAAAAATTATGCTTGAAAGTCATAGACAATTTCCAATTATCTATAAGAGCAATCTCTCCCAAACAGAGCAGAATATAAAACTATTGCTTAATACTGGCTTTTAAATCTTGGTTTGTTTGGAAGCTATTAACCATAGCTCAATTAATAGCTCAACTGTCGTTTTCTCCAATGATACTAAACAACTTCTTTCAAAATCACAACAAAGCAAAATTTAGCCTGAAGAATTTGAACTCTTGCACATTATACAAATATCTAAATATTTAAGTCAACGTGACATTCAATATTCTTGTCAATGAAGTAAGATTGTTGACCAATTGTCCAACTAAATCTCTTGGAAGAAGGAGAGGATTATCAATCAATTGGCAATTAAGGACGATGTTTGATGGTTTCCACCAAACTCCATATTCAATGATGATCAATCACTTTTGGCCAAAGTGCTTTCGATATTAATCAACTCTCTGTCCTGTATTCTTCTGTTTTTTGGTACAATTTTTGTGCTTTGTTGAGTTGGAGCATATGCTAAACATTATGGAAAATGCAAACATATTGCTAAGCCTAGCTAAGCCGAGGGACCATTCAGGCACTTGGCTATTTATACCCTATCTAGCGGTGATTAATTCTGCTTCCTGAATATTAGATCTTGCTCTATGAAGAACAGACATAACTAGAGGTGACATTTCTAAATTTTATAATCAACACATGCTAGTATAATTCAGAGAATGAATATACATGTACATAATTTATTGAGTTCCACTGTTACAGCATCAAAACCCATATGTGCAAGAGGCACATAAATGTACCTAAGACTAGAATTTGTTGCTTTTATAAGCGAACCATACCATCCACATTAAAAATAAAAGCAAAAAGTAATGCAGGATGATTTTTTTCCCCCATACTGAAACATGACAGCCAAAGTTTGATGTTCTTTTATAAACTGGCTTATCTGGAAATAATAATTCTCATGATTTCAGTGCACTCACAGGAAGAATCTGGCCAAAAGTAAGGACTGATTAAAAAAAAATATTTTTTCATTTTTTAAGGAAGCATTTACACAAGCATCTATAATTCTCATTTTGAAAGAAACATGAGTTCAATAGGGCTCACCGCAGCAAATGATCTGTAGCTGAAAAATATTTTGATTGATTGATTGATTGATTTAGTTTATTTGTATGCCGCCCTTCTCCGGGAGGGACTCAGGGCGGCGAACAACTCGAAAGGGGAAAAGGGGATACAAACACAATACATGTAATTAAAATACACAAGAGTCATACAGCCATACAAGTCGAGAGGGGAGGGGAACTCATCAACCCCAGGCCTGCCGGCACAGCCAGGTTTTGACGGCTTTCCGGAAGGCCTGGAGAGAGGTGAGGGTCCGAATCTCCGCGGGGAGTTCATTCCAAAGGGCCGGAGCTGCTACAGAGAAGGCCCTCCCCCGGGTGGTAGCCAGATGGCATTGGCTGGTAGACGGAACCCGGAGGAGGCCGACCCTGTGCGATCTAACGGGTCTTTGGGAGGTAATTGGCAGCAGGCGGTCTCTCAAGATTGGATTCTGCCCAGAGTTAGGTTGCAAATCCGGGCGCTACCAGGTGGGCGGGCAGAGCCTCCCGCCACCGCCATTACCAGTTTGCCCGATCCAGGCCAAACCAGGAGCAACCCACCTCTGATTCTGTCCACTATTCGTTTCCAGTGCAGCACATCAATTTTCAATGACTGTGGTAGGTCAACTTCCTCAGAGTATTAAAAAAATCACACAAATGAAAGCATTTCCTGTATCTTCAAGAATTTTGATAAATGAAACAGCAATATTTTCCCACTGCAGTTGTTATTCATTGAAAGGAATATAATATTCCAATGGCTAAAAGTGAAAACAATGAAATATCTGATGACCTTAACGGGACGGAAGGAGTTTGACTCTCTAACGGGATTTGGGATTCTTAAGCACACTACTGCATTTGCAATTTCAATGCCCCTGGAACTAAGCACAATATTAATTATTTGGACAGAGCATAGAAAATCAGTGTTATGCACAAAAAAACACTTTGATTGGGACAGAACCATTCTGAACAAAAAAATTAACGCAAGAATCATTCACTTCTTTTCCAAATGAATTTTGGAAGGCAATGAACTTTATTTCCCCACCTTATTTTGAGATGTCCATTTAAGTGCCAGATTTTGTTTTTTTGTTTTAGACTAGATAGATAGATAGATAGATAGATAGATAGATAGATAGATAGATAGATAGATAGATAGATAGATAGATAGATATATAGATAGATATATAGAGATATATAGATATAGATATAGATTAGATATAGATAGATAGATAGATAGATAGATAGATAGATAGATAGATAGATAGATAGATAGATAGATAGATAGATAGATAGATAGATAGATAGATAGATAGATAGATATATATATATATATATATATATATATATATATATATATATTTGTGGGAAAGGGAATTTGGAAGCAAACTGTTGCATAGAAAAACAGCCGAGAGATAGGATACTTATTTTAAAGGCAATTGGTTAGCAAAGATAACACAACTCAGCTCTTAAGGAGGGGGGAATACCGCATAATTAATGAAAGCACTATACTGTGCAAAGAATTGCTGAGGCTGAATTCTCTACTTAACCCCCTGAAAAAAATAACAGGGACGACAGTCACGCCTGGAATACTAGTCATGATACCCAACTGCCTGCCTCAGATTGCCTTTCACAGATGCAACACATAGTCTCGCTGATCTACACTTAATCTTATGTTGGCTGGCTGAGAGACTTCCCAAACTAATAATAGACTGCCTGCCTTTGCCACCAGTGGATTCAAGAGCCTCCAGCACATTCAGAAGCAAAAAAAATCAATGCTGGAAAACCACAAAGCATTAACACATTTTGAGATGGAGAGGGCTTTAAAAAAAAAACAACATGCTTTGCATTGTTAAGCAAACCAGATAGTGGGAAGTTGCAATAGCAGATAACAGCAGGTGTTTTTAAAAAAACCCGTTTACCTGGTAAATGACAACACGAAACTTGTTTTTCCTCAGCATTTCTTCCTGCTTGGTTTCCACCTTCTGCACGTTAACATTCTGCCTCTCTACTCGGGCTCTGACTTCTTTGACCCGAGCGCTAACTTTGCGTGTTTTCTCCAACAGCTTGTTAACTGTGTACCCTGTGTTGCCGTGGGCCTGAGCCAGCTTTAGAATGTCAATCTGGATGGTCTTGATGGCGTCTTCCATTTCTCGGTGGCGCTGCTCAATCCGTTTTTGGCTGGCCTGCACGCTGTCTACGATGGCGGCTACCTTGTCCAGGACTCTGACGATGGTGAACGCAGCATCTTGTTCTTCTTCATCATCCGCGATGCTCGGCTGGCGGTTTGGGTGGATTTTATCGATTTCCAGGGTTGCACGATGATCCATACTGCCCCGTCTTCAGATCAGTCTACGGGAGTTGAAATATAACAGCCGTTCAAACCTCAGTGGGACAATCCTGGCACTGATGCCAGAAGGCTGCTCGACAGCTGTCTTTAAGGGAATGTTCAAAAGCAGGATCTGAAACTCCACCCCAAGACTCTTGTCAAATATTTATACCCACAAAATAGCCACGCCTGATTGTTCAAATGCCTCCTGTAATATGAACCCTCTAAAATTAGGAAGCAGCACACTGGGAAATGAACATGCACTGAAAGGAGCACATTCCTATAACCAATAAACTTATCTGGGTTAATCTAGAAACAGTAAACAATATAGCAAAGAACGAACCCACAGTCTATTAAAATCCACGTTGCTCCTATTTTAATTTTAAATTATCTTTTTTTCTTGCGTTCAGGTGGTAGGGAGAGGATCGATGCGTTCGAACAGACTTTTGACAATTGAAATGACATTTAACTATTTTCTTTCCAAATACATAGGTTGCGCCTTACAATAATGAATAAAACACATTTGGGACAGATTAAATAAGAAAAGAAAAACATTGCATTGGCATAGTTTCCCAGTTGAAATATTCAAAGCCTTTTTATTGAACAAATTATTTATTCCTACATGCAGAATTGGAAAGCCTAAAACTACATGTTAAAACAGTTGGAACACACCCTAGTTACATTTTAGCTCTGAATCTTCCAAACAATTACTAACATCCTATTAATATAATAAATACAACCAGAAGACTTCATTTGGAGACACATTCTTAGCTCTTGGAATTATTCTTGACAAGAGCACAAAATCTTTTATACTGTTTTTGCTTTTTTGCATTTTAATCACAAAGACTATACAATTGTGTTTGCTGATGTGAAAACAGGTATCTTCTTTAGAAAACTGTAGTAAATATGAAAATTGTTTAAACAGTGGCTAACACAGCTACATCCCAATCAGGTATGTGGATTATTAACATAATTCTTAACAAAAAAAAAAGCAATATATTTGTCTCTCCAGGACAAATGTGCTCTGTTCAGCTGAGCAGTTTTTTTTGAATAATGAACTGTATATTATAATTATTATTTTACAATTTAAAAATAAAGTGTCCGCTATTTATGAAGAAGATGGCACTGAAACCTGGGCCATATATCTTGGATTGGATCCAGACTAAAGAGGCAATCCTTTACATGCTTACCTGAATTAAACTGAATGGGACTTATTTCTGAGTAGAGATGTATAGGATTGCATTTTAAGTTAATTGCACAATTTGTTTTCATTGAAAACAATGGGAATTTAGATTAACTCGTCCACTGATTCTTCTGAGCGCTAGGCAGAGCTAGCTTAGTCTGGATTCAGCCCATTCTAAATGTTACAACTACACACAAAAACACATCTCCACATTTCATGCGATTGGCAGTGTCTAAAAAAACCTCTTACTAAGTTTTAAAAACATTTAAATATCTACGGTATTTAAACACAGTGTCTTCTAGTTCCTCGTAAGAAAAGTATGCTGTAAACATCTTTTACCCTTTTTGCTAGGAAACATGATGGGCTCCATTTTCATTTGTTGAATAATCATTGGTGAAATGTCTCTCTTTTCAAAATTCTTACACTCCATGATTAAAGCACAAGTCTTATCAATATAACCATGGGATACAAATACAAGAAATAAACTAACACCTTCCTCAAACCATGAAATGAGAAGTTACTAAAGCAGTCCATAGCTGTTAGCTGCTTCCTGTAATAAAACGAGACAGCGCTACGCTAAAAATAATAACAATAATAATTAACATGTCCAAAAATAAGGCCTCTGAAATAAATATTTCCATTGTTTTAAAAAAAGTTAATAAAATTGTACATCACATGGTCAATGTAGGTATAAAAAAATGCCGCTAAACCATTCTGGATGACGTATCTGAAGTAAAGTGGCCTAGATTTTGCTTCTGCCGCCGTCCTCTGTTGTTTTGGGGGCATTTCCTGTTATCAGAAGCAAGCAGGAGAGAAAGATGAGTCAGTAAACCCAAGTATTTAAAAGCATTTTTTCACAATTAGAGGGGGTCCTGGATTAGTGACCCGCAATTTCTGTTGCTAAGCGATGCAGTTCCTAACGGAAATATCATGTGACTCGGGTGACAGGAAGTTCTCCAGCTGGACAGACGTGGGGGATGTGAGCTCTGAAGAGCCTCACATGAACCCTGTCTGACAAACCAACTCTGAGGATCCTTTTTTAGATCAAAACCCCCCTGGAAAGGGGGGGGCGAAAAAGGGGCAGCATCTCATCAGACCCAGGGGGAGGCAACAGGTCCCTCGCAGGTCAGAGATTTGCCCTCTGAATCGTAGTATAGCAATAGCAGTTAGACTTATATATACCGCTTCACAGGGCTTTCAGCCCTCTCTAAGCGGTTTACAGAGTCAGCATATCGCCCCCACAGTCTGGGTCCTCATTTCACCCACCTCAGAAGGATGGAAGGCTGAGTCAACCTTGAGCCGGTGAGATTAGAACCGCTGAACTGCAGATAACAGTCAGCTGAAGTGGCCTGCAGTACTGCACCCTAACCACTGCACCACCTTGGCTCTTAGTAGGGGCGGCAGCATGGCAACATGGCTGCACAAGAAGCTGGCTTCCACCCAAAGCAACTGAACAGGAGTGTAAGGTTGAGATGAAAGACCGGTAAGAAAATTCATTTAACCCACAGTCATAAATCAAAACTTGGAAAAGGCAAAGAATATTGAGAGTACAAATAATATTAATAGACAGATCTGGATTTTGGCAAAAGGAAAGAAAGAAAGAAAAACAGAGGGTTGAAACACTAGCCTCCAAAAAAGGCATTTGTTTGAAACAATTCGGACAGAAAGGGAGAAAGCAGAGAAGTGACAAACCCACTCAAATACAAACTCTAAATTTGGTTCTGGATTTGAAATAGAAACCAAACATTCCAAAGAAATTACTTCGTCTGAATGTCTTCCAACTAATATACCTTAAGCAACTCCAATTAATGAGAGGCGAAATGCAATAACGGAGGAAAGATCAAGGAAAAAACACCATTTTCTCACCAACAAAAGGAAATATAAAAGATTTCTTTGACGGTGGTTTGGGGAAAATTGAAGAGGGTGGACATGTCGAAACAAAGAAAAGGGAAAAGGCAGGAATAGAGAAGGGGGGAAAGACTTACTAGGAAAAAAATCATACAACTAGAAATTGTTATATGGGCAAATACAAAGCTGAGATATTTACTCCTAAATATGACAATAAAATTAAGTTGCTAACTGACTGATTATGATAATGGAAAGATAATTAAATAAAGGTCAAAATATATGGAATGTGGACAAATATGAAATTGATATGGGGAGATTGTAAAGCAGAAGTTTGTGATTCACCTTTATACATGATAATTAAACTGAGTTGCTAGTTGATTGAATATGACAATAGAAGGACAATTAAGCATGGGTCAAAATATACGAAACATGGACATATATAGAACTTCTAAGATGATGAACAAAGTGAGATGTGTACCACTTGTTATTCTATATAGTACATTAAGGGAATTGTAATGAACACTGAACAGTAAGGATTGCTATTTATACACAATTAAGGGTAACCTAAACCCAGATATGGAAAAATGGAGGGGGAACATGAAATATACTTACAATGGGAAACTATTAAGATTTAAAGACAGAATCACAAGGTGGGGGCATGTAAGGATGCATAATTATATAAATATAATGATGAAAATAGTTGGAAATAGTAACCAGGGCTACATCTCAGCCAAAATGAGGTTGGAGTTAAAAGTACAATGACTATATATGTATACCTTTTTCCTCTCTTTTTTTAAAAGACTAGTGCCTTGAAGCGTATCCGGAGACCAATAGGCAGCCAGTGCAGCTCGCGGAGGATAGGTGTAATGTGGGTGTACCGAGGCGCACCCACAATCGCTCGCCTGGCTGCATTCTGGACGAGTTGAAGTCTCCGAACACTCTTCAAGGGCTGCCCCATGTAGAGCGCATTGCAGAAGGGGCATGTAACCTTACTCCATATACAGCCCCCAGCCCCCACTCTTTTTTATAGTTCCAGATATTCTGAAATATTTTACTCCTCCTCCAATCAGGAAACCCCCTAGTTATAACGCTCGAGTGTCCAAATTGACAGAAAGGAAGGTAGTGTTAATTCTAACTAAATGAATGAACAAATACACACAATACTACAGCTAAGAATGCTACCCTACTTCTTCCACTTAGGTCACTATCATAACCCTTATGGCTTGTGATAGATGAAAACAATATTTTTAAATATTAATTATTGCAGAGGGAAGATAATTAGTGTTTCTTTTGTAAGTACAATTAATGCAAAACCTCTACAAAGAATACATTTGAACGGAGTACCCGATGCAACAATAATGTAGAACCTGTTGCCAACTCCCAATATTTGGAATTTCTGTATTACACACTTTTCTGAATCCTTTGATGTCAGGCACTAATGAGGCTCTCCTTCCTTTTCCTTGGAATTATCTGGGGGAGTTGTAAATGGGTATGCAGAATGAGAAAGAAGACATTCCAGGAAGAGAATTAAGAGTCATTTAATCAAGAGGCCACGATGAATCATGCTTGGCATCGTTAACCATAGTTATGGCTCACTAGCTGTGCCGGATATCCTTTTTCTCCCTCTGTCTTGATAACCTTGTTTGGCTAAAACAATGTTTCAAACACTACTGATGGTCAAGTGCCAGGATGAGAAATTAAGCCCCTAAATCTTATTATCAAAGGCTGAAATCCTATATACATTTACTTGAGATTAAGCTCGTATAACTTGGTGGGATTTATTTCTGAATAAATAGGCCCCAAATTTAGGTCTATAGGCAAATACATGTATTTTCCGCATATCGCAAATCTGATCCTTTTCTTGGAAAGCCTTATTGCTGATGAGCTTGTAAAACTGCTGACTTGAGTTTAAGTGTATCAGCAGAATGAAAAATTAAAGATAATTTTATTTTTATTTTTATTGAACTTCAAAATTATTTGAATTTCTTCTTTCTTATAAGCCCACTCTGAGTTTGTTGCTAGAACACAGGCTATTCGCTATCAGCTGTCAAAGAAGAGAAGCTAAGAGAATTCTAAAATGATATGAAGCCCATTCTAGCTGTAGGAGACCCCCCTCATACCCACTAATTCTGGGTTAATTTCAGCAACTGGAGGCAGTTTGCATTGGGTAATTTATTGCTTATGTTGGCCCTGATATGTCATCCAGCCAAGCAAGCAAGTGCTGACCTTTGAATTATATTTTGTTAATGCTGTAGGATAAAGCTTTGGAGATGCAAAGCAGGAACCTATTTTGAGCACAGTTATTGTCCAGCAGGTTGAGTGATGTGTGAGACCAGGTTTTTTGAAAAACAATGCAAGCCATATGGGAAAGCTTATTGCTTATAGCAACTTTATAGAATAGCAATAACAATAGCAGTTAGACTTATATACCGCTTCATAGGGCTTTCAGCCCTCTCTAAGCGGTTTACAGAGTCAGCATATTGCCCCCAACAACAATCCGGGTCCTCATTTTACCCACCTCGGAAGGATGGAAAGCTGAGCCAACCCTGAGCCGGTGAGATTTGAACAGCCGAACTGCAGAACTGCAGTCAGCTGAAGTAGCCTGCAGTGCTGCATTTAACCACTGCGCCACCTCGGCTCTGCTAGAATAGATAAGATGTAGAATTATAGAATAAATATATGTGGCTGGGTGTGCCTTCAAGTCAGCCTGTGGTTCCTAGTGACTGCCTGGACAAGTCCCTCATAGGTTTCTTGAAAAGGTTTTTTTTTTTTTACAAAAGTGACTTGCCATTGCCTGTTTTCTAGGGCTGAGTGAGAAGGCCTGGCCCAAAGTCACCCACCTGGGCTTATGCTTAAGGCAGGATTAGAACTCACAGTTCCCTCGTTTCTAGTCTGAGGCTTTAACCACTGCATTAAACTGGCTATCAAAGGCACATAAACCCAGAGTCAGCCTCTGTTTTGCTGCTTGCTTCTTACTTTCGGCTGCCATTGAAACGCGGAGGGGGGGCATGGTATTTGGGTGGGGAAATTGTTCAGCGCTGGAGTGACTGTGAAAGGGGGGGTTGTTCTCACCATCTAGTGTGCATGCTGCAGATAGAGGAGTTGCCGCCAAGGCCAACTTGAGGGGCTGCCTTCTGCCGATTACCTCCCACAGACCCATTCGATCCCACAGATTAGGCTCCTCCGTATTCCATGTGCCAGCCAATGTCGGCTGGCGACTACTCGGAGGAGGGCCTTCTCTGTGGCTGCCCCGGCCCTTTGGAACGAGCTCCCCGTGGAGATTCGGACCCTCTCCACCCTTCAGGCCTTCCGGACGGCCGTGAAGACCTGGCTGTCCCAGCAAGCCTGGGGTTGAGTCCCCCCCCCCCACTCGAATCTGCTGTGTCTGTTGTGCTTTTAAACTGTTTGTATTGTCTGATTGTCTTTGTCTTCCTTTTTGTAATTTCCCCTCCCTTGGCTTTGTTCAGCCGCCCTGAGTCCCTTCGGGGAATAGGGCGGCCTACAAATTGAATAAAATCCAAATCTAAATCCAAATCCAACTGTCCGGCATACCAACCTGATGATGCTTTTTGAAGATGTCTCCCACATGACACCTGTGGGGTGTGCAGATTGGACTATGGGATGGGGTTACCAAGGGGAGGGGGTTGGGTCACATATTGATATCTATGATTACGCGTGCTTTTGCCTCAGATCTTGCTTTGCTTGGCTACTACCTACTCATAACCAGTAAAAGTACTCTTAATTCTGCAAAATGGAGTTGAGTGGGTTTCTTTCTTGGTTAATGAGGGAAGCAGCCATGACACCCAGTTTCTAAACCCACTAAAACTGCCAATACTTTGTTTGACAGCAGACAGGGCCTTCTCCTTCACACTCTTGCACACCATGCAATTGAGATGACACATTTATTTATGATTGATTTATTTATTCGGTTTCTATAGCCGCCCAACTCAGTCAGGTGAGAAGGCATCTACAACTTCATAGGTGAGAAAATGTTCTTGATAACCCAGTACGCCTTGAGTTTGAGTTTATTGGTCTTGTATGCCGCCCACTCCCGAAGGACTCCGGGCGGCTTACAATAAACAAGGGAAGGGGATAAATAAACAAAACAACACTTTAAAATACACAACATTCACAGTTACTGTGGGGCTGGATATTTCACAAGCCCCCCGGCCTGCTGGAGCAGCCAGGACTTGGTGGCTTTGCGGAAGGCCGGGAGGGTAGTAAGGGTCCGGATCTCCAGGGGAGGTCATTCCATAGGGCTGGAGCTGCAACAGAGAAGGCTCTCCCCCGGGGAGTCGCCAGCCGACATTGGCTGGCAAATGGAATCCGGAGGAGGCCTAACCTGTGAGATCTAATCAGTCTATGGGAGGTAATCGGCAGGAGGCGGTCTCTCAGGTACCCAGGTCCGATGCCATGTAGGGCTTTATAGGTGATGACCAGCACCTTGAAGCGGGTCCGGAGACTAATGGGTAGCCAGTGCAGCTCGCAGAGGATAGGTGTGACGTGAGTGTACCTGGGTGCACCCACAATCGCTCGCGCGGCTGCGTTCTGCACTAACTGAAGTCTTCGAACACTCTTCAAGGGCAGCCCCATGTAGAGCGCATTACAGTAATTCATGTTTTGTTCATAAAGAATATTGTATGGAGATCCAACCACATAGTTATGACTCACACACATAGAGGGTTGCTTCACCATGAGGAATTGGAATTAATCCTGGGAGTGTAAATAGGGCCACAGAGAATCTATCTTTGACATGGGCGTGGACGAGCAAGCAGCAATCCTGTAGAGGTATTTTAAGCCATAGCATGGATTAAAGGAACAAGAAGGGCTGGTATGTATATCATATTCCACAGCCTGATTTCCCTTCTATTTCTTTGCTGTACTTATTCCACCCCTAGAAATATCTGATATGAATGAAGCCAACATTCCTCCTTGTAAAGCAATTTTAGCAGAATTTGAGATCGATGTTATGGAAAGGGGGACAGGCAAATAGGAAGATGAACAGAAAGGAAATAGGTTAATTCCGATACAGTATTGATGTATTTGTATCTCAATGCCAATATATTATTGGGGATGCAAGTTAGTGCCAGAGTGAGAAATTATCAATTCCCCCCGCCTCAGTTTTCATCCATTTCAATGAAAGAACATTTGTTTTCAAAATTATTTGAAATAAGAAATTCTCACGAGTGGACTATGTCATTCTTGCACTTATTTGATTAGAAGCTGGCCAAGGATACGTGCTCATTTTCTTTATATAACTGCGCCTTTCATTATATTATTATATCTCCAGTGATTTGCATCGTATGCTTCGATTAAATCCCAAGAAAACTTAGGGAGAGAATTCTTCCTTTTGGCTTTTTTTCAATAGCAATGCAGCTGTCATTGCTAAGGGGGCGTCCCAGTTTTGACAAATCGCTGGAGAAATTCTCTGCCCCCTTTCTTCCTCTGCCCGTTTTACACTGAGTAAATAATTTTGAAAGACCTTCTGCGCTGAGCTTTAATTCAAAAATGTTGTTACATGTGCAAGTTTGATTTAGGACTGTGGCATCTTGTGACATTTACATCAAGCATACTTACCTAAATATTTTACCTTGATAATAATAGAACACACACATGTGCACTATATATAGACTCAGAATGTGTATAAGTGTTTCACACATATACACCTACTTCCATGGAAAGAGAGTGGAAGAGAGAGCACATTTCAAACAACAAAAGTACTTATTATCTCAATCCATGAAGAAAGTAGGTGGGAAAATACAAATCACGGCCCTAACAAAATAAACAACAACAACAAAGGAAGGAGGAATGAAAGTTGGAGGGGGGTGAAAGAGGGTGTATGGTGGGTCAAGGTGGTATATTGGGTTTGTATTGTGGGGGGTATTGTCTATAAAAGCGAGGGCTGTGTTTATTATTCAATGTTATATGCCCCGGTTATGCACAGTATACATGTGATTGTATGGAATGAAATGGAAATAAACGTATTTTTAGAAAGAAAAACAACAACAACAACAACAAAGGATACCCCTTGTGATGTTGTGCCTCTGAACTTACCTGGTTATACACATAACAATTGCAACTATAATGGCAATCTGGACAGCTCCAATTATTGCTGCAATAAGCACATGAGTGAACTTTTGTCTACTTGGGACAACATACAGTATGCTAAAGTCTGTTTTTTCACAATGTTGTCCTGTGTATCCAGATTCACACCTAAAAGAGAAGAGTAAAATATTCCTATTTTATATATAATAATATATACTCTGTGTGTGCGTGCTGTATAGTAAATACATCATTGTTAGAATAGTAAAATAGTAAAAAAAGCTTTAAATTAGATAATAACAATAGAAACAACTATTAAGCATAAACAAAAACATTATGGAAAAGTTGTTAGTAGTATCTTCACTACTTCCCTTCTCTTCCTTTTCCCAATTTTTTTTTTTAACAAATAACCACACATTTTAATTCTTGGATGCTTATGTGTGCATAATGTATTATGTGTGCACTGCATATCACACATAACCACCAAATCTTAAAATAAAGAAAATGATTTTCAAAACAAAGAGATCCCAAATTCAAACAAAGCGCGTATGAATGGGATAACTGTAAATTCCTCACGCCGATATGAAAATATATCAAGATTGTAGGCACGCATGTGCGTCTCTCAAATACAACTGCTCCTTTCGCTGGGGATTTTAATTTCTTTAAAAAAAATTTTTTTTTTTTTTCATATATACATTCACAATTATATAATCTCATAACTGTTAATAATATGTATTTATAACAATTTTTCTCCCCTACAATTGACAATATAATTGAGATTGCTTTCTTACCATCCCATACACCCATCTTATTTTACAACAATCCTACTTCTTCTTCCTTCCTTCCCTCCTTTCTTCTCTCCTTCTCTCCTTCCTTCCCTCCTTCCTTCCCTCCTTTCTTCTCTCCTTCTCTCCTTCCCTCCTGCCTTCCTTCCTTCCTTCCCTCCTTTCTTCTCTCCTTCTCTCCTTCCTTCCTTCCCTCCTTCCTTCCCTCCTTTCTTCTCTCCTTCCTTTCCTCCTTCCTTCCCTCCTTTCTTCTCTCCTTCCTTCCTTCCTCCTCTCCTTTCCCTTCTCTCCTTCCCCTTCCTCTCTTTCAAATACTTTTGTCTATTTTTTTAATTGGTTCCATGGTGTATTCCCTACAAACCATATTCCAAATGTCTAAATATGCTGTGTTATATAATGTGTCGTATATAAGGAAGCCAATCCTGACTAAATTTCTGCTGTGGATATATAACCCACCACTGTTCGTTCCTCTTTTCCAATGATTTGTTGAATTTGTTCTTGTAAACTGTCAGCAAACTCAGCATATATTCCAACAAATTATGATACATTTCAAGTATGTTTTCTGAGATTCTACCTAATAACTATTTTATCAGTTCAAAAAAAAACAAAAAAAAACCAAGAATATAAGATGGAAGGAGTATTTTTTAACGTTCACATTATTTTGTAGATTGCCCCATGCAAATGAGAAAGATCCAAAGTTATGAGCCTTTATACCAGCGGTTCCCAATCTTTTTTGGCCATGCCCCACTTAAGCATCTTTAAAATCCTGATTCCACCCCACCCCTCTGGTGACATATAATTCTTACTTTACTCAAAAAGTGAACTCTACTCATATGAAGGAAGCCTAAAAGGCCATTAACTTGGTTTAAATAAAGTTCAAATTGCCCCTGTTAAAATCAAATTGCCCCCTGAGGGAAATGGGCCTCCCCTTGGGAACCACTGCTTTATACTAACAAAGCTCCACCAAGACTTATAGAAATATACCATATAAATTGTACACAAATTTATAAAATTCAAAATGTCCAAAGAAGGCAAAGTAAGAGCACATCCTAGACTGATAAAGTGCAAAAGCTAAGAGGCAATTATTTTTAGAGTGTACCTCTCACCACAATATTTAAATACTTATGCTAGACCAGAGGTGTCAAACTCAAGGCCCACAGGCCGGATGCGTCCCATGCTAGCCCCGCCTCCTCCTGGTTTAGCGAAGGGGGCGGAGTCCCGATATGTCACATGATGCTGCTGTGACGATGCAAGTTTGACACCCTTGTGCTAGACTAATTGGCAGATGTATTTATTTCTTCTCCCTTAATAGCAATAGCAGTTAGACTTATATACCGCTTCATAGGGCTTTCAGCCCTCTCTAAGCGGTTTACAGAGTCAGCATATTGCCCCCAACAACAATCCGGGTCCTCATTTTACCCACTTCGGAAGGATGGAAGGCTGAGTCAACCCTGAGCCGGTGAGATATGAACAGCCGAACTGCAGAACTGCAGTCAGCGGAAGTAGCCTGCAGTGCTGCATTTAACCACTGCGCCACCTCGGCTTAATGTCTTTTTTAATTCTAAAATTGTCTTCTAGGTGAGTGTGTATGGGTCCCTGTGTACGTTGGTTCAGTTCTTGGTTTTACGGGAAATAAATTATTGCTAAATCGACATGACTCTTACTACTTCTCCAAGCCTGAAAAAAAGTTTACGCTTTAATAATTTAATCTGAACATTTTTCAATACAGGCCAATCCAAATACAAAATCACAATTGCTTTTAAAACTTTTGCAGGCATAGTTACGACTTTAATTCAAGGTTAGTCAATAAAAAGAGCAATGACATTTCATCTAACGTGAATGCATATGTGACAATAATTTTCCCCTTTCTTTTCTTTTTTTTAAAAAAAGAACTGTAATCCACGTCTATTTATGCTGGAGAAATGAGCCAAAAGCTTTCAACTGATACCTTTATCCTCTCCGGCACATTTCAGCACCACCTTTTATCATCTCTTTATGCCATTTGAAAGTAGCAACTGCAATGCTACTAAAGTTTCCCCAGGCAAAGAGAAGACTGGGAAGGCATAGTATGCGCTCCTAATTGGAGTGGGGAGGAGTATGTGAACCAGAGCGGTGGCGGGGAACACTTATGTAAGTAACCCCACTTGAACTGCAGCAAGCTGAATCAAGATGAGGGCCATTCATAATAATTCTGTGCACCCCCCAAACCTTTTGATACCTGCTGTCCTTCACTAGCAGATCTAAAGAAGACAGGCAAAAATTAATAAGCTTTTGGTAGCTTTAAGCAGGCCGGGCTAAAAAAGATTAACCGGAAGTGCTGTTGCTAGAGAACATTTTTCGTCTACTTTGGCTTGTATCTACTACGAGTTCTAGAGATTTGTCCTTGTAACCCTGTCTATATCTATCTCATCTATAATTTCACTGAAGAAGAATAGATCTTCTGTCACTTTCCCTGCCAGTAATTGACAGATGCCATCAGTCAGCCCTTGGTTAATTTCAAAAAAACAAAGGACCACTCAATTTTAGCGAAAACATCAGGTTGTTGACCATCCTTGTGGCTGAATTTGGGAGAAAGGGGAAGAGAAAGCTGTGGTGACTATAAAATATGTCAATGGCCCAACGAACAGACAGAAAGTGGCATTCTTAGAGGGGGGGAAAAAGGAAACCTCCCCTTTACATTATTTCCTTAGTTTTGCTCAAACAATTTTATAAGGAATCGAATCTGTTTACATAGCAGCAGGCAGGAGTAAAAAAAAAGGTAGAAAATAATAGAATACTATAAATTCAAAGCGATAACAAAAACACAACAATGGGTTTAACTAAAACCATCCAGATATGAGCGAAGAGAATCTCTTATCAAATTATCTAGGGCTATTGCTGCCCCCCCCCCGCCCCCAGGACCATGCTTAATAATATACAGGCAATGTAGATTTTCAGATGGTGCTTTTATTAGTCTAATTGACTTACCTGCAGGAAGCTTTCTGCGTTGAATAAATGAATTCACACTTCCCATGGATGCAGTAGCTGCTAAAACTATCCGAGCAAGGAATATGGTTTCCAATATAGATGTCTTCCCTTTGATCACTTGCATCTTTTGTATGAAACAAAAATATAAGGCAGAGTAGTTTACTGTTTTACGAATATTGTTAAAACAATTATAAAAGACAGTCACTCAATACTTTAAATCAAAAATGCAGCTATTTCCTCAGCAACAATATTACATCTTTGGAATAAAGCTGTCACCTTACCTGCTATTTTAGCTATATTTAAACGTAAGATTTTAAAAGCATATTTATTCTTTTATCACCAAAGATAAAATAGAGAACAAAGAAAAAAAATATTTTTTAAAATTTTTTTCAACTAAATGAATTAACTTGGGGGGAAAAAATCTAAAATAAATATTCTTATGTTTTTTTTTTTAATTAAATATTCCGCAGGATGGAAAGGAAACTTCAGAATGCGGCAGGTGTCAGACTCCAGGGAGTCTCCTGACCCGAAGTTTCCTTTCCATCCCGCGCTTCTTCCATTAGCTAAAATCCCGACGATGTCGATAGCTTTTTCTGGAGAGAAAATGGAGATCTCGCGTCCTGGGAAAAGTCTTTGTGCAGAGGAGATTGGTCCTCTTCCCTTGCTGCACCCCCCCACCCCAATCCTCCAGGCCAAGCGCTTATTTCAGGGAAACACGGTATATGCACAACATTATGAAATGTAAATATAAACAAGCGTTTAAAAAATCAATTCAGTGGAGCAAACTAACCAATTGAATTGTCAGGCAAACCAGAAAGAGCCAGAAACAAAATGCCAAAATTGATAAAGATTCTATTCGGTATACATTAAGGAGAACCTCCTCAGCTGATTTTAAAACCTAGCACAGATAAGCTATCTGTCAGATTAATTTTCCAATTCTGATAAACTTACGAAAACTAAGCATATACCAAAAGATTAAATACATTCTAATATTCCTGGTGCGTCTTCAAAAAGTTAATAACGATTTGATTAGTGAAAAAATAAGCTGTTGTTATGAATCCCCTTAAAAATCCACTTTATTCCCCAGAAATATTTCACAGCTTCCATATTTTTTCTCTTTTCTTCTACAATAATTTTTCCAATAAACAATAAAAGTGTGAGAAGAGAAAGTGACAGGAGGAAGAAATTGCTTTTCTGTAGAAATAGCTTCTTTTGCCCATTTCCTCCAGTTTTAAAAGTCACCTTTAAAACTCAAGTGCAGAATACAGGAAATCTATTTTGTTCAAAGTCAGCCATTACTCAGAGCAATGTATGAAAGCTTCCTTTCCAGTCCTTAACTGCAAGATTATGTGTAGCATTAATATAAGAAATACATGTAGGGCTTAGACAATTCATAGCTCTATTCTTCGATTTGTTAAGGGGGGGGGAAGCAAAAGAAATACAAGATCAGTTTATTTGAAACTATTGATATGCTAAATTTTCTTGAATAAATAAAAGTGGCTTCATTATTCAAAGTATGCGGCTGTGAAGAACTTCCAAGGCCAACAGAAGTGCTTGTAAAATTGTGTTCGACCAAAAATGGATTCCTTTGAAATGAATTGGGGACAGCAACTTATTTTAACACTTTTTTGTTCTAATTTCTATAGCACTAAATTATTCAAGTATTAAAACCCCAACACACTAAATATTTTCTAGAGCAAGGAATATATGTATATTTAAAGAAGAATGCCAGCTGTAGCTTTGATTAAAATTAGCTATTGGGATATGATTTATATCCTGCCTTTCATTCAGTGCCAAAGTGGCATATGTACTCTTTCCTCCTTCATTTTTTTCCAGAAACTACCTAGTAAAGTAGGAAAAACTGGCATAAAAACACCCAGAATATAATCATATTAATAGAGTAATTGACATTTAACAAAATTAATATATAATTATATGAACTAATACGTATTGTAGTTTAATTTAGCAAGGGGTCAACAAACGCCCAATCCCGGAGGACTCCGGGATTGGGCGGCATACAAATCTATTAAAATTGAAATAGAATTAAATTGAACTATGACCTACGGGCCAAATAAGGCTGGCTTTTTGTTTTTGTTCAGCCTACAAGCTAAGAAAGCACAAAAGGGTGGGCAACAGATTGCCAGGTCTGAACCTCAACTGAGCTCCGGGGCGAGGGGTGGGGCTGAGGGAAAGGTTACCCTAGGCAACAGTAGTGACCAATCAGCAACCTCCTTGCTAACAGGCTGGGAACATCCAGTAGCTGCCACATTTATTAGCCCGCAGACCTTCAGAGGTCTGAAGCATACTTTAAGTCCTGGAAAAGAAGTGACTCATGATAACACCTCCCTGATTCACTGGAATATGAGGAGGAGGAGGAGGAAGAGGAGGAAGAGGAGGAGGAGGAGGAGGAGGAGGAGGAGGAGGAGGAGGAGGAGGAGGAGGAGGAGGAAGATGACTTGCAAGATTCAGTTACTATACCATAGCTAGCATTTAAACATAAAAGCTAACATAAGCATTAATACCCCACCTTTCACATCTGGCCGATACTGCATTCCATCATCCTTCTTCCCCAATAAGTTGGAATCATCAGAGTCTATTGGGAGAAAGAGGAAAAAAGCACCAACTATTAACATACAATTACCAAAGGAAACAGTTTAATAAAAGATGACATGCATTGCATTCGTCTTGCACGGCTAAAACAATTATATTGTCCGGGACTGCTTTTACTGTCTCAATCTATTAAGGTTTAATTTCATAAGCAGATACAACCACCAGAAATAACATCCCACCACTGTGTGGCAGCACCAGTTACTCTCTTTCTCAGTCCTAGGAAAGCTTGCCAAGAAAACTGAAGAGACTTTCTAGGAATCAACTTTGACTTGAAGGCACCACTCCCCCCCCCCCCAAGGGATAATCATACTGTATTTTATCTTACAATCATCCATTTCAAGCTAACGTTAACATCCAGCAGACTAATGCTGCTTGGAGGATATGTGAACTCCACCTCTTTTATTATTTATGGTTTTTTTTAAATGTCCCAATATCCTGATATTGTTTGTCAATCACAGATGTAACCATAAGGCCTGATCAATCAGACCTACAGTAATATGCTCCACAGTTCTCCCATCAGCAGAGAAGGGCATCCCAAATCAACTAAGATTCAACCTCCTATGGTTGCAAAAAATGTTTTTTTAAGTGTATGACAATGTCTGATGAAGTTGGTTGGATATGACTGTAGGTCATTAAGGACAGATAATTCAAAACCCTCTGAGATTTTTGACTTGTCCCATATCTAACTGGAAATTAGTAAATCATGCAGAGTAAGAAACACAGCTAACTGTCATTTCTGTAATCTGCAAAAGACAAAAACCTACAGCATATTTTTATTATATTTATGTTTATAATAAACATTTATTATATTAACAGGATAGTATATACCATTTTCCATTATATTAAATGTTAATATTACTATTAGTAGTAGCCTGAATCAGTGGTGGGTTTCAAAAATTGTTCAAACCTACTCTGTGGGTGTGGCCTCCTTTGTGGGAGTGGCTTGCCTCCCATGTGACCGGATATGAAGATGCCGACGACACTTTTCAGAACTACCTTAAATTACCTCACACACAGCACTGGCATGCATAAGAATATGATGTAAACTTGTTTTTTAAAAGGCATCTTTGGTTTGCGTTAAAACAACTTCAACACACGCAATGTTCCGATTGCACCACAAACGCAGTAGTCATCCTTACCTTTCACAGAGGCACCGAGTTTTATAAATATGAGCATGACAGTGTAGAATAATCATATCCAAGGACCAGTGGTGGTCTTCAAAAATTTTTGGAACCTCTTCTGTAGGTGTGGCCTGCTTTCCGGGTCCACTGGTGGAACCTCTTCTAACCGGTTCGGTAGGAGGCCACACCCACAGACTAGATTCGAACAATTTTTGAAACCCACCACTGGTAAGGATGATGGGATTTGAGTATCTTCTCCCTGTTCTTCCACAAGGCCTGGATTCTACTTTGCCTACCAATCTTTCCAGCACCTTCCTTTCTGTACTTATTATGCTATTTGTAACACCAAACAGCCATTTGAAGTGTGGTTATTCAACCAGTCAGTTCACCAGCTTGATCTTCCAAGATCTTTTCATTCCTTATATTAACTCAGCCACCATTGTGGACTGCCAATTTCCTTGGGTTTAAAGGAAGCATATCCAATTGCCCATTTCAATATTTTCCCAGTGACGTCTTTGATATTGGGAAACAACTAGCCAGGCAGGGGATAAGGCTTTATTTTTATATTGTTTGATGTACACCACATTTATACAATACAGTGGGAACAGGAACTTCCTGTTTTTTATCTTAGCAATCATCAATCGATATCGCTCACCTTATATTATTTCCCCTTCTATCATATTTCATTTAGATTTCACCATTCTTAACCCTCTTATTTTACTCATGACTATTATTTTGGAGTGTTGTTATATTCTTTCATTGATTTTTGTTTCTTTCCTCCATCCACCTATACCATTTATCCCATATCTGGTAGAATTCTGATTCTTCCTTTCCCTGTGTTTCTTTAGTTAGTTTATCCATTTCGGCACAGTCCATAATCTTTCTTATTATTTCATCTTCATTTGGGGTTAATTTGTTTTTCCATTTCTGGGCAAAGGCAATCCTTGCCGCTGTAAGTATATGTAGTATTAAATATTGGATTTCTTTTTTGTATTTCACCGACATAATTCCTAATAAAAAAACTTCAGGTTTCCAATCTATTTTAACCCTTGTTATTGCTTCCAGCCAATTTTGGATCCTTTTCCAAAAAATTTTTTGCCTCCTCACAGGTCTACCATAAATGATAATATGTTCCATGTACCGATTCACATTTCCAGCATTTTGGGAGGTATTTGTTGAGATTTTAGCTAACCTTGATGGTGCCAGGTGCCATCTGTAAAACATTTTGTACTGGTTTTCCTTGTATGGAACTCATAGTGTCATTTTTAAATTTATTCCCCCAAATTTTTCCCATTTGTCTAATTCAATATTATAGGGGGATAAAGCTTTAGCCCGGAATTAACTTCAAATCATTGCACAACTGCAAAAATCCAGACTCCCTCCCCCAACCTTTCAGTTCCATAGAGCTTTGTCTATCTGTTCCCAGGTTAAGGCTAATTGTCTCAGCAGATTCCTGTATAATGGGCAGAATATAATAGAATAGTTGGCTTGCATTCTGCACGTGTGTACCTAACATTTTGCTCACTTTTCTTTAGCTATTGACAATACTATGGGCCTCCAGCATGGCATATGAGGATGGAGAGAAAGGGAAGATCAAATCCACTTGGCCCAAGTACACTTCAAATGGTGGTTAACATATTGGCCCATATGATCTTCCCAGTGGCTTCTCTTCTGTTCTATCTGGACATAAAGAACTAGAATTTAGGTGTTTTGTGAACAGAGCATTTTGCCTATCCCTAGAAACCAGCAAACCTAAAACAAATTGCTTTGGTTTTAATAAATCAAAGAGATGCTTCCCAACTTTGAACTTTGACTGTCCCAACTGCCATAAAATCAAAATTTATATTAATATGTGTGAGAGAGAATGAAGAACAAACATGAGAAATATTATGGTTTAATTGAAAGATCATCAAATTTACAGGAATACGTTTCTTGCTAATATATCAAAGTATTTTTTTCTATACTATACAATCAGCAAATTATTCATTTTCACCTGAATTATATATCTACAGTGTGTGTGTGCATGTATGTATGTATGTATGTATGTATGTATGTATGTATCAGGGGTGGGTTTCTCGCCCCATTCCAACCGGTTCGGTTGGAACGGGGCCGGCGGCGTCCTCGTGCACGCGCGCAGTGCACGCATGCGTACTAGCGTCTGTGCGATGCTCCAGCTGCTCCTGGAGGATCGCGCAGGCGCTGTATGCGTCCTGTGCATGCGTGGAAGCACAGAACTCGTCAAAACCGGGTAAGGAGCGCGGGCGGGCAAGCGGGCCCTTCGCCATTCCTGGAAGTTACTTACTTCCGGGTTCGCCGACCAACCGGTTCGCGGGGACCGCCGCGAACCGGTTGAAACCCACCCCTGGTATGTATGTATGTATTAAATCTAACCTAAAATATGAGTAGGATCTTCCGAAACATCATTGTCTTTTATTTACAACCAACTTAATGATTACAGCATCCAAGATTATCTGTAACATCTGAGGTTTTTGTTTACAACACTTTTTTCTATCCGCTTTTTACAAAGGATTAAACTTTTGGCTGCATCTGATAACCATGAGGAATGCATCAGATAACTTTCATTCATTACCAACACATGAAAGCCATTTTAATAGCTAATGTACTAGATTGTAAAACAACAACAACATAGAACCTGTTCATGTTGGCACTGAATCCTTAAGTAAGCAATGAATCATCGAGAAATTGTACAGCAGAGGGCAGGGAAAAGGAAGAAATAGCCTTGCCATGTATGATGCTTATATTGAATAATTCTTTAAAATAAATAACTACATCAAATCTCACACAATGGTAATAGTGCTTCCGATCATTACTGTAGTTATAATATTTAATAAAACTACCTGAAACCTAAGTATATAATTTTCTTTCCTTCGTAGAGCACATAACTTTTTTTTATTAGTTATACAGTTTATTTTGCTTCCTGGATCACAAGTCTCTCAAGTAGAACATCTTGTACTTCATTTAACTTTTAAAAGAAAACCACAAGCAAGAAAAAAAACATTTCGATATATTCTTGGGCACGTGCTTTTCAATGAGAACAAAACAAAACATTTTGATTCTCAATGAAAGACAATATTTCCCCTATGTTCTGTGGTTTTATAAAAGCAGAAGCACAAAGAAAGCCTTATCTTGGATATAAACAACATTGTCTCTAGTCAATCATCTAGTGAAATAATCCACTATTGAAAAATGAAGTTAAGGTACCTGAGCAATGTCCAAGGTGTCGTATGTCAATCTGTTCCTGCCTCAGGCAAGATGCCTCTCGAACAAAGCACGGGTTATTGTAGGAACTCCCATCAGATGCACAGACAGGGTTGAAGCTGTATCCACTACAGTCTATGTTGCATACACACCTATTTACATAAATATGAATTAAATCATCAGTATTCCTCTCAAGAGAAACGTTTCATTTGCAAGGCGTATGTGGAAATGAAATCACATTACTTAAGACAAATACATGCTTCAATTTCTAAATGGGAGAAGCCAATCTAAGGTGTATCCATGAAGTCCCTCAAATACAGAAGACAAATTACATTTTCTCTCTGATGGTCAAGCATCTCTCTTGATATAGGTTTCAATTTCAATTTCAATTTTAATAGATTTGTATGCAGCCCAATCCCGGAGGACTCCGGGCGGCTTACATAAAAGCAGTTTAAAAATATTAAAAAGAGTTTAAAATGCAAGATAGAAACAAATTAAAAGAGACACAACATACACTCGATTTTAATGGGGCTGAAGTCCAATCAGAGATCAACAGCCCCAGGCTTGCCGGAACAGCCAGGTCTTAACAGACTTTCGGAAGGCCGAGAGAGTGGGGAGGGTCCGGATCTCAGGGGGTAGATTGTTCCAGAGGGCCGGGGCAGCTACAGAGAAGGCTCTTCCCCGAGGAGCCGCCAGGCGGCATTGTGTGGTCGACGGTACCCGGAGAAGGCCCGCCCTGTGAGATCTTATTGGGCGCTGGGAGGTATGTTGCAGGAGGCGGTCACGGAGATATCCAGGTCCTAGGCCATGTAGGGCTTTAAGGGTGATAACCCCACCTTGAAGTGTGTTCGGAGGTTATCAGTTGTATCTCTCAAAATGATAACCCACCAATATATTTCCCTCAGCACTTCCCTACTGCTCTTCTGCATACCTTAACAGCAACCAATCTGGCCTTTAAATGCTCATAAATAAAACACAACGTTATTCCAGTCTGAATGTTTACTACATTTAAGGTACAACCTGAGGACATTACAATGTAATTTAGCTGCTGAAGCTAAGGAATCCTGCTTCTCAGCACTATGTGGATTGAAGACCACAAGTAAATCATTTACGATTCAGCTTCATGACAGAAATGTGGTACATAAACACAGTTGAATCCAATTAAATTAACAATATTTAGATTGCACTGAAATCAGGGTGAAAGTTTAGTGAGAACCAGTTTAAGCTCCACTGATTTATTATCCTAATCACTTCAGTCTTTTCCTGTATTCCTTTTTGTAATGGGTGCGTAATTTTGAAGCTATGCCTTAGACTCTAAATCTTGACCATCTCTACTTCCACAGCAAAATATACAGTATGTCGGATACTTGGCTTTGCTGCAAAACACTGTGACAAAGATAGAATTCAGTTATGTTTCTTCCTATAAATCAAGACAAAGTCACTATTGTGTTATTTGTATTTTAAAGTCATACTGGTGTGGAAAAAAAGGAATCTCCCGTAACAGTGACATAAAGGTAAATGCAAAGGTTCCCCTCATATGTGCTAGTCATTTCCGACTCTAGGGGGCAGTGCTTATCTCTGTTTCAAAACTGAAGAACCAGTGCTGTCCAAAGACATCTCCGTGGTCATGTGGCCGGCATGACTAAACGCCGAAGGCACACAGAACACTGTTACCGTCCCCACCAAAGTGGTCCCTATTTTTCTACTTGCATTCTTACATGCTTTCAAACTGCTAGGTTGGCAGAAGCTGGCACAAGTAATGGGAGCTCACTTTGTTACGCGGCGTTAGGGATTCGAACCGCCGAACTGCTGACCTTTCTGATCGACAAGCTCAGCTTCTTAACCAATGGGCCACTGCGTCCCATTAACAGTGACATATTAATTCTTTAATTAATGTAGCTAACTTCATTTAGCAATAGCACTTAGACTTATATACCGCTTCATAGTGCTTTTAAAGCCCTCTCTAAGCAGTTTACAGAATCAGCGTATGGCCCCCAACAATCTGGGTCCTCATTTTACCCACCTCAGAAGGATGGAAGGCTGAGTCAACCTTGAGCCGGTGAGATTTGAACTGCCAAACTGCAGCTAGCAGTCAGCTGAAGTAGCCTGCAGTACTGCACTCTAACCGCTGTGCCACCTCGGCTGATTTCCTTTTAATCGAGTAATTATTAATTCGAAATTCGTTTTAATTTATTTCAAAATCCTTCCCATACAGGGTTGGTTATGGATTCTTGAAAGAAGATTATGCAATCGGAAGGATTTCCTATTCTATTTATTTAAAATAAATAAATGCATATCATTTATTTAAAATGATAGTGGCCTTTTCAGCAGCAATGTTTCATTTTACTCACTAGAGAGAACTTTTACCTGCAACATCCATCTCTATAGAGGAATGTACAAGATCAGTCTTGTACAATTCATTTTGGGATTAGACACAGACCGTGACCCGACAAAAGCACAAACGTCAAAAGCGTGCCGACAAAACCGCGGCGCTAAAACCGCGATGTCAAAAGCGTGCCGACAACAGCACGCCGACAACAGCGCGATTTAAGTTAAGGTAAGGTTTAGGGTTAGGTTTAGGGTTAGGTTTAGGGTTAGGTTACAGCGCGCTTCTGTTGGCTCGCTGTTGTCGGCGCGCTTCAGCACTCATTCGTCGGCGCGGTTTTGTCGGCGCGGTTTTGTCACCACGGTTTAGTCAGGCGCGCTTTTGTCATTCGCGCATTTGTGGTGGAACCGACACAGACACACACACAAACACAGAAAGTTGCAAATATGCATGACATGCACAACTCAAGGGGGAGATGTAGCATTAGAATGTGCAATCCCTATTTTAATATAACTTGACAACATTTTAGGTCAGCCACAGTAAAGAGGTTGGATAATTGCTCTGGGAATTTTGTTCAGCTAGTAGGCTGCCAGTTGGATATTTCTAGTCAAATGATCAGTTTAGAATGCATTTGTCTGGATGACTGGTCCTCTTAATATACCTTACAATTCATTTGTGCTCTCAGTGAATTTATAGCTTAAATAGTGCAGAAAAAAGCCATCAGAGAAAAGAAATAATGGGTTGGGATGTTTGCCCCACAATATCATTAGCGAGAAAGACGTAAAGCATAAACTTTAAAATGAGTACAAATTCAGCTCGCTCTTATTCAATATATGGTTATTGCTATTATCAAGCGATAATTTGCTTATGTAAATGAATATCATAGGTAAAATGGCACGAGGTTTCAAATCAAGTGAAAATCAGCTTTTTTCAGCACAGCCATTCAATTCTCTTAAACTTTGCTTTCTTGTAAGTTGTATGTATCTTGTTCAACAATTACTCAACTATTAATTTCTAATATTAAAATTATTTTGGGCCACAATTGGTCTTTATGCATATATATGAATTTGAAATCAAAATGGGTATATATGTAAATATATTTCATCTAACAGTTTTAATACTTGTATTACACTTTTCAGATCTTAAACCTTTGAATGTTTCTCTGTATTTTTGCTTCCTTTTTTCACACATTGTGAAAATTAAAGATGTGCCAGAAATAATTTTGGCACCTTTTTATAATTTAGCATCTTTTTTAGTCTCAAATGGAGAATACTGGATCAGTTTGTCAGTTTTAAATAGAATGTGCATGCAGCACCATCAAAATTATTGAAATGCTACAATATTTTAGTTTTCCGCGTGAGGGAATCTGTTTTAAATTAACAGATTTTATAACTAATTTTTAAGGAAATAAACAATTTCAGTCACTTTCTCCCATTTGCTATTTGTAGGCAAGAGAGACTTGTTGGATATATTATCCTCATCAACCAGACTGTTTAATGATGCAAAATAGAGAAGGGATCATCTGGTATCCTATTTTCATCTTTAATTTGCTGTTCAAGGGTTAAAGCTAGATTATCCAAAGGCTTTGATAACGTCCAGGCTAATTCATTGTTTCCAAGTGGCTCTTGAAAGTTCTATAGCAATAGCAATAGCAGTTAGACTTATATACCGCTTCATAGGGCTTTCAGCCATCTCTAAGCGGTTTACAGAGTCAGCATATTGCCCCCAACAACAATCCGGGTCCTCATTTTACCCACCTCGGAAGGATGGAAGGCTGAGTCAACCCTGAGCCGGTGAGATTTGAACAGCCGAACTGCAGAACTGCAGTCAGCTGAAGTAGCCTGCAGTGCTGCATTTAACCACTGCACCACCTCAGCTCTTCTATACCTTTGATTGATTGATTTGCTGCAAAAGAGATGTGATTGTGCTGATGCTACATATTATCATATATGGTGGACTTGTAAAAAGGTGAAAGCATTTTGGATAAAAATATGGTGGATTATGCAAAATATTTTTAAAAAGAGGATAAAGTTTACCCCTCAGTTATTCTTGTTAGGTATAATTACAGACTGTACAGTTATAGAGACAAATTTAATTCTGAACTTAACAACGGCAGCAAGACTGTTGGTGGCGCAGTACTGGAAGAAGGAAGATTTGCCTAATATTCAAGAATGGACATTAAAAGTGACAAACTTAGCAGAGATGGCTAAAATATCAGCATATCTCAAGGACCATTTAGATGAGAAATACAAGCTGGAATGGAGAAGATGGATTGATTACATTCAAAACAAATATGGGACTAAGAAACTCCAGATAGCTTATGAGTGAATGAGCAAGGAATATTACAACTTGTTTAAAGTTAGCTTTACAAAAGGGGGGGAGTTAAAGTACAAGCGAGGGATGATGCTAAAGTTAGTTAGTTTATTTTAGAATATGGTTGTTAAATGTTTATACCCTGTATTTGCTCTGGGAGGTTGTGTGGAGGGGAGGAGGGGGTGAGGGGATGTGGGGTTGGGGTGGAGGGAAGGTATATATTTGTAAAACTTGTTAAAACTTTCAATAAAAAAAGGAAGTTCTATGCCTTTGATTAATTGATTTATTCCTTATACATTTGAAAAAAACTGAACTGAGTGGTGCTATTCTGTAAGCTGTACTGAATAGTGTATTTTGCTGCTCTATCATGTTTTCCTGAAAATAAGACCTATCCTGAAAATAAGTCCTAGTCTGGTATTTAAGTCTAAGCCTTACCCCCAAAATAAGCCCTAGTGAAGGGGTTGGGCATGGCCAGCATAGAAGGCTGTGAGCTCATGCGGGTAGACAGTGTCTAGCAGCAGCCGCACCCCGCACAGCGCAGGTGAGTTGATTACCTGTCCAAGCAGCAGGCAGAGGTGAGGAGAGGCACGTGATCTGGACGTGTTGTGCAGGTTGCAGGAAAGCTGAGCGTCAGTGGGACGGAGTGGCGGGTGGGCCGCAGGAGGCTCATCTTCATGCGGCAGCACCAGCAACAGACAGAGGCAGAGGCATGCGGGGGGGGGGAAGGTAGTTGATCCGGATGCAGTGCAGAAAAGTCGAGAGTCGGTGGCTAGAATGGCTGGAAGACCGCAGGAGGCTCGTTTTCGCATCTCTCTGCTTGCCTGCAGTCCGCACTGCATGTCATCATCACCTGCCTTCTGCCCCGCCCCGCACCTCTGCTTCCATCTGCTTCTGGTGCCGTCTGCTCCAGTCCACTGACTCTCGGGTTTCCCACAGATCACCTGCCTCTCCCCCCCCCAATGCATCTGCCTCCGTTTGCTGCTTGGACAGGAAATCAACTTACCTGCACTGCATGGTTAGCACAGCCCCAGAGGGCACTGATTAAGGGACTGGGGGGCTGCAGCTGCTGCTGGATACCATCGGTCCCCGCACGGATGCCTCTTGTAAGCATGCCGGGGGGCAGGGCCCCCAGTCAGACTGATCACTTTGAAAGTGTGTTTCCCCCCAAATAAGCCCTGGTGTTTATTTTGGAGCCCCCCAAATATAAGACTGGGTCTTATTTTCAGGGGAACGTGGTAATTGAGACACAGGGACTCATTGGGAGTGTGCTGGGTGCAAATTGCTCTGGAAATTACCCACACTAATGCAGAAGAAATTAAAGAGCATTTCACCTAGGACTTAGTGAGCATGGGGTTGGGACAATACATTTGACGAGAGCATTTCTTCCCCACAACAACTAAAATCTTTGTTCGGCAGCAGTGTGAAGTTCTACGGTTAGCTATTTTAAAAGCAAATCAGCTTGTGATGAAATATTGGTTTCTTTTTCTCAGTAAGCAACCAAAGTGGCCTTGAGAGAGGTGACGTTCCATCCCAAGGGTTGCCATGGATACGTCCAGTCACAAGCTTTCAGCTGTGCCATTCAACCCTGTCAGTGTCATTGAAGGGTAATTGGAAACAACAGGTCACTAATCAGAGTGACATATATTTGTTCAAATGCCCACTCGGAAAGGTTCACCCTAACTAAACAAAGAAGGATACAGCAATGCTCGCTGCTGGGACCTTCACAGAACAGAATCTGCTTTGACAAATATTTCCCTTGAACAAAATGTGGGTTTCTTTGTGATATGTGCAAACCTGCCTTTTACATCCCGGAAATTCAAGGCAATATCCAGCTCTACAACCTTCTGTATCCTGCTAAGGCTGACTAAACGTTGCCCGGAATTCTGCAGCCAGGTTCAAATGTAACATCAATCATATTGATGTTATATTTGAACCTGGCTGCAGTATGTGTTGCTGGGCGTCACATATTATAACTACTGGTTCGCTCAGCACTGGAAACGTGAGCGTGCGTGCCATATGCACATGCGTGTGGCGTCTAAACAATTTGCTCGTGCACGCCTTCCGCATGCCTGCGGCGTCAAAAGTACAGCAATATAGGAAGGGATTGTGGCTGGTGTTAGGTAAGCTCCCCGTTGGGAGAGCGAGTGTGTTCAGAGAAGCGTTGTGAGAGTTGTGTTGGAGAACACACAAACCAGCATACAGAGACACTGGAGTTTAAATAGGCTTTTATTTTCGTGGAAATAGAAGTATCAGAGTCCATCAAACAGTTCAAGTCATACACGGATAAGACAGTCAGTCATCAATGTCTTTCAGTTAAGGGACAATCCAAATAACATAGTCCGTAATCATACAAACAGTCTGGTACTCAAAGTTTGCTAGCAGTTGCAAAACTTACAACAGCTCACGGCACTTTCTAACAGCCAGCTTCCAAAACACTCAGATCAGATCAGCCCAGCATCTAACGAAACAGAGAGCTAACAGTCATTCTGGCTCCCTCTTATGGCCAACTGAGGAAAACAGCAACCAATCACATTTTACAGTATGATTTAAAGTAACAGGTACAGCCTTGCTATATGATTTATATATTGCCAACCCAACCGTTAGACTATATTCCTAACAGCTGGGAAGGCCCACCCACAGGTCGCAACTATTGGTTCGCTCGAACCGGTCCCACCTTGCAGCAGCCCACCACTGAATTGAGCCCAAAATTTATGTTGCTAAGCGAAAAGTTTTGTGAAGTGACTGTTGCCGCATTTTCTCACCGCATTTGTTAAGTGAATCACTGCCGTCCTTAAATTAGTAACTCAGTTGTTAAGTGAATCTGGTTTCCCCATTGACTTTGTTTCCCAGAAGGTTGCAAAAGGGGATCACATGATTCTGGGACTCTGCCACTGTCGTAAAGGTAAGTCAGTTGCCAAGCGTCTGAATTTTGATCATGCGACCATGGGGATGCTGCAACTGTCATAAGTGTGAAAAAATGGTTGTAAGTCACTTTTTTTCAGTGCTGTTGTAACTTTGAATGGTCATTAAATGAACTGTCATAAGTCAAGGACTACTTATACTTTACTGGTTTGCTTTTTGCATGCCTAGGAAATGTGTGAAATATTAAGCCAGTGTTTCTCATCCTTGGCGACTTTAAGTCCTGTGGACTTCAACTTCCAGAATCCCCCAGCCAGCACAGCTGGCTGGGGAATTCTGGGAGTTGAAGTCCACAAGACTTAAAGTCACCAAGGTTGAGAATCACTGTATTAAGCGTTTCATACTTTGTCATCCCATTTTTGGCATCCTATAGATTTCCTAAGCATTTTACAAAAAGCCTGATTTCACACGTTGATAGTAACATGTACATTCCTAGCCTATTCATTATACCTTGCCTCTGTAGAAGGATCGATTCACGAAGGTAAAAGGCCAAAAACAGCTGTAAAAAGTGACAAGACGAATGAAGACTTGGCCAAGCAATCCATGTGACTGATTCTTACCTACTTGCTTCCCAAACACGGTTTAAGTAGGGCAACTCGCCACAACCAATTCCCTGTGGCCAACTCGCTACAGTTACATAAAATCGAAGAAGTGACAGAGTAGAATCGTTAAATAAAGGATGTAAAAGAAGGGACAAAATGGAAAGCGAATGAGAAAAATTAAAATAATTTATAGTTATTTTAAGTAATTAAATAAAATTGTTGAATTTTTCCCGCAGCAAGTTGTCCTATGGCGGGTTGGCACGGCGAGCTGGCCACGGAGAATCAGCAGTGGTGAGTTGGCCACAGCAAGTTGGCCATGTTGAGTTGTCCCATTCCATCCCAAACATAACGGAAACAAATACAGTAGTAGTAGAGCCGAGGTGGCGCAGTGGTTAGAGTGCAGTATTGCAGCCACTTCAGCTGACTGTTAGCTGCAGTTCGGCGGTTCAAATCTCACCGGCTCAAGGTTGACTCAGCCTTCCATCCTTCTGAGGTGGGTAAAATGAGGACCCAGATTGTGGGGGCGATATGGTGACTCTGTAAACCGCTTAGAGAGGGCTGAAAGCTCTATGAAGCGGTATATAAGTCTAACTGCTATTGCTATTTATATTTACCTCACAGACTGATCCACATATCACACAGGTCTTTTGAAACTATCCTTAGTATAACACATGACTCTGTTAGGTGTCATGAGGTGCTGTCACCTGGGACCACCAAGGGCAAAGTAGCCTATGTGTTCTGACCCCCTCCTCTGTCCAGTAACGACTGCCGAGACAAGCTTAACTAGAATGTGCATTAATAGCAAGACCAGAATCTCGGTGGCTGGAAGCCAAGCAAACAAACAGATAAGGACCTTGGCAGCAACTCAAACAAACCTTGGCAGCAACTCAGACAAACCTTGGCAGCAATCCAGACTGCCAACTTAGTTACAACAGTTCTCTTTAGTCAATGTGTTGACTTCTGCAAGAGGGCGTCTGCATAAGCAGTCTTTTTTATAGTCTGGAGAGGAGCTTAATGACCACCAGCTGAGTGCAATTACCTCCTGTAATTGTGTAATTGTTCCTGACGCCTAGTAGCTCTTTGATGGTGTGCATCCAGGAACAACTCACTGCTGGCTTCTGGATCACTCTCCCTTGTCTCCTCCCCACTGGTCCAAGGCTCAGGTG
This sequence comes from Thamnophis sirtalis, assembly GCF_051295495.1. NCBI lineage: Eukaryota > Metazoa > Chordata > Lepidosauria > Squamata > Natricidae > Thamnophis > Thamnophis sirtalis. Next base: position 77,234,159 of record NW_028261388.1, read on the forward strand.
CCACCTGGTGGCCAACCAGCCTCTCTGCGCCCTGCTCGGAGTCGGAACCCTGTCCAGGGTCCTCCACATCCTCCAGAGCCGACTCATAAGGCCCATCGCTGTCGGAGTCTGGTGGCAGCTCCAACGGCTACTGCTGGGCCACAACACCTATGGCATCTGCTTCTATGTCTACAAGTATACATTCCATATATATTGTCTTGAAATAACCAATTCCTAGAATTGCAAATCTGATCAGATATTGTGTTTTTTGGGGAATATTTTGGGGTCGGCAATTCAATGTTCCATTTTAAAATGTGCGAAGAAATCTACAAAGCACATCACAAATTAATACTGCATGGTCACCTGTCCATGTACTAGGGAAAGATGATGCCAATTCTTAAAGTTTCTTAAAGAATTATTTTTAAAAGGCCCCATTTGAAAAGATGAATCAGATTATTGTTGACACAGCTGGCTTTTGAAATATAGATATAAAAAGGAAAGGAAACCTCAGTAGGCCTTAAGTTATAGTAATGTTTCAGCAAATCTCTATCAAAAAGTATTTAGTTCAGCAATAAAAATTCAGATAGTTAACATTGTAACAGGAAGATAATTACTTTTAAAAAATCCTCCTTGCTCTTGGAAAATAACACACCAAATATAACTGACACATTTTAGATGCACATGGAAATTGCATGTGTAAAATAGGACAACAGGAAAATACTTGTCACGTAACTTGTTCCTTAATCTGCACGGACAATGGCTGCATCTCTGATCACATTTTATTCATATTTAAAAGGCCTGCCCTTAATACCGCAGTCACTTCTGTTTCTGGTGGTAAGGCTTGTCCCCAAAATCACCTTTTTCTTGAGGGAAAAGAAGGAGGACACTGCAGCTTTCAGACATTTGGAGGAAATATGATGTAAGGTGACAGGGGTGGGTTCCTACCAGTTCGCACCTATTCGGTAGAACCGGTTCGTCAAATCTACCGAACCGGTTAGAAGAGGTTCCACCAGTGGACCCGGAAAGCAGGCCACACCTACAGAAGAGGTTCCAAACTTTTTTGAAACCCACCACTGGTCCTTGGATATGATTATTCTACACTATCATGCTCCTATTTATAAATCTCAGTGCCTCTGTGAAAGGTAAGGATGACTACTGCGTTTGTGGTGCAATCAGAACATTGCGTGTGTTGAAATTGTTTTAACGCAAACCAAAGATGCCTTTAAAAAAACAAGTTTACATCATATTCTTATGCATGCCAGTGCTGTGTGTGAGGTAATTTAAGGTGGTTCTGACAAGTGTCGTCGGCATCTTCATATCCGGTCACATGGGCGGCAAGCCACTCCCATCCGGTCACATGGGCAGCAAACCACTCCCACAAAGGAGGCCACACCCACAGAGTAGGTTCAAACAATTTTTGAAACCCACCACTGTAAGGTGAGGTGCTAAGGATTTAGCTCTTGAAATTATTAGCAGAGCAGCTATGGAAGCAGCCACACGTCTCCCTGGAACATTTTTAAAAGTTTTAAAATGGCATTTACATCACCTTTCAGAATATGCTACCGATCTCCTTAAATGAACCTGGCATATTTAAATCTACATTTATTTATTTACTTATTTACTTACTTATTTACTACTTGTATCTCAAGGTTTCCTCCAGGTTCTTAAAATGGCTTATATGGAAGTTTTTAAAAAATTTCTACAATGAGAATTCTGCAAGATGGATTGACTGAGAGAGATTTTGTTGATCTCTCTATTGATATTCTATGGCTAAGAGCAAATGTTAAACCTAGATTCCTCCAGTTCTAGTTTCTTAAAGAGTACCCTGTACCTTATAACTTCTAGGTTGTTAATTGGTTTTCATTCCAAAGCTGCATTGCCGAATCAAAAAAAAAGTCGCTTAGCATCAGGGGTGGGTTTCAGGCGGTTCGCAGCAGTCCCCGTGAACCGGTTGGTCGGCGAACCTGGAAGTAAGTAACTTCCGGGAACGCCGAAGGGTCCACCCGCCTGCCCACATTTCTTACCCGGTTTTGACGAGTTCTGTGCTTCCACCATGCACAGGACGCATACAGCGCCTGCACGATCCTCCAGGAGCAGCTGGAGCATCACACAGACACTAGTACGCATGCGTGCACTGCGCGCGTGCACGAGGACGCTGCCGGCCCCATTCCAACCGAACCGGTTGGAACGGGGTGAGAAACCCACCCCTGCTTAGCATGATCACATAATTCTCAAAAATGTATCTAATTTTTAGTTGCAGTTATCATCTTAAAACAATAGAACTAAAATGAATTACCGTATTTTTTGGACTATAAGATGTTCTGGACTATAAGACGCACCTAACTTTTGGGGAGGAAAACAAGAAAAAAAATCTGCCTCTGCCTCCCAGCAATTTGCCTCCTTGCAGTAAACAGCCTGGTCAGTTTCAGCACAGCCTGATTTAGCATGAGCAGCTGATTGGCAGTTGGATCTGCCTCCCAGAATACCACCTATCAGTTATTCCAGGCTGCAGGGATCACCACCGCCCATCACCAACATTAGCGCCCATCGCCACTGCCGAATATTGCCGCCTCCACATGCCCCATTTTCGACATCCATGCATCCTGTTTTCAGACTCCACATCAGGGGTGGGTTTCAACCGGTTCGCGGTGGTCCCTGCGAACTGGTTGGTCGGCGAACCCGGAAGTAAGTAACTTCCGGGAACGGCGAAGGGCCCACCCGCCTGCCCTCCTTACCCGGTTTTGACGAGTTCTGCGCTTCCACGCATGCGCAGGACGCATACAGCGCCTGCGCGATCCTCCAGGAGCAGCTGGAGCATCGCATAGATGCTAGTACGCATGCGTGCACCGTGTGCATGCACGAGGACGCCGCCGGCCCCGTTTCAACCGAACCGGTTGGAACGGGGCGAGAAACCCACCCCTGCTCCACATGCCCTGTTTTTGGCCTCCGCGCATCCCATTTTCAGCCAGTTCCAGGTGGTGGGGATAGGCGATGGCAATCCCCGCAGCCTGTAAGAGCTGATAGGTGATATTCCAGGAGTTAGATCCAACCGCCAATCAGCTGCTTGTGTTAAATCAGGCTGTACTGAAGCTGACCAGGCTGTTTGCTGCAAGGAGGCAAATTTCTGGGAGGCAGAGGCCGAAGGGCAGGGGCTGGTGGAGGGATGGGACTTCAGCAACATTCGCTGTATAAGGTGCACAGACATTCCCACCCACTTTTTTTTGGGGGGGTGCATCTTATTCACCGAAAAAGCAGGTACGGCTTCAGTATGTCTCCTCTATGCATGATTAAGACTGTACAACATTGCTTTTCTTCAGGTCCAAAGGTTATTATAATTGGTTAGCAGGAACTGGGTTTGGCTCCTTTTCCTTATTAAAACCTGTAAAGTTTTCATTGCAGATGTATAATGTTCTTGTGATTTTGGATGGGTAACATACATTTGCAGAGGGAGCTGTCAACAATTGATCAATAACCTAACTCTAATCTATCTAGAGCAAAAGATGAATCAGCCAAAATAAGCAATCTCTTGATGTAGGAAACTCATTGGCGGGCAGAACCTTTTGGTGAGCAAAATAAAGGAAAAAGATCCCCGATTTTCCTTTTTTTCACACACTGTATACTATGTATTAAACACTTTTGAAACAATAATACAGATATTCCTTGACTTAGCACAGATCATTTAGTTATAAGAGCCGAGGTGGCACAGTGGTTAAATGCAGCACTGCAGGCTACTTCAGCTGACTGCAGTTCTGCAGTTCGGCGGTTCAAATCTCACCGGCTCAAGGTTGACTCAGCCTTCCATCCTTCCGAGGTGGGTAAAACGAGGACCCGGATTGTTGTTGGGGGCAATATGCTGACTCTGTAAACTGCTTAGAGAGGGCTGAAAGCCCTATGAAGCGGTATATAAGTCTAACTGCTATTGCTATCGCACAACAGCACTGAAAAAAGTAACCTATGACTGTGTTTCATACTTACAACCATTGCAGCATCCCCTTGATCATATGATCAAGATTCAAATGCTTGGCAACTGGTTCATATTCATGACGGCTGCAGAGTGCTGGGGGTCATGTGATCCCCTTTTGTGACTTTCTGACAAGCAAAGTCAATGGGGAATCCAGATTCGCTAAGCAGCCATGTTACCAATTTAACAACTGCAACGATTTGCTTAACAACTCTAGCAGGAAAGGTTGTAAAATGAGGCAAAACCTACCTAGCAAATGCCTCACTTAGCAACAGAAATGTGGGCTCAATTGTGGTTAAAAATTGAGGATTGCCTGTAGTATTTCTAGTTATAATAGGTACAGCTGTGTTGTTATAATATAGAAATCGAAAGAGCTATACGTGAACATTTTAGCCGTCACTTTCACATCTTGCTAATCCTAGAAAGACGTAAGAAAGAGAAGAAATAGATGTTGGGGGAAAAGTCTGAATTTTTTCTTAAAAGGGGGGGAGGAGACAGGAAGATGTGATGCTTTAAGTTTCATATCTAGTCTCTGTTTCGTCTGTTCTTAGAATTTGAAACTAAATACTCTGTAAAGGTAAGGAATCTTTTATTCAAAAGATTTATTGATAGTAGGTTCCAGACTCAAGTGTAGATTCTAAGTGAAAGGCTAAAAATCAGGGTGAAGAAGTTTAAGGAATACATCCACTGCCATCCACTGAAAGCTTCGAGGTGGCGCAGTGGTTAAATGCAGCACTGCAGGCTACTTCAGCTGACTGCAGTTCTGCAGTTCGGCTGTTCAAATCTCACCGGCTCAGGGTTGACTCAACCTTCCATCCTTCCGAGGTGGGTAAAATGAGGACCTGGATTGTTGTTGGGGGCAATATGCTGACTCTGTAAACCGCTTAGAGAGGGCTGAAAGCCCTATGAAGCGGTATATAAGTCTAACTGCTATTGCTATTGCTATTGTTCTTAGAATTTGAAACTAAATACTCTGTAAAGGTAAGGAATCTTTTATTCAAAAGATTTACTGATAGTAGATTCCAGACCCAAGTGTAGATTCTAAGTGAAGGGCTAAAAATCAGGGTGAAGAAGTTTAAGGAATACATCCACTGCCATCCACTGAAAGCTTCTCTACTGCAAATTTTGCCTGATTCCATAAACTAAGTGGAAAACTGAATTAGAGCCAGGAAAACTCCATTTCTTTACCTGAAGTAACCAGCCAAACCATAGACATCAGACCAATAAACAATATTCATTGTAGGCAATATTTGTCTCTTGAGTTCATTCCCTACATGGGAAATGTTGAGAGTGGGTAGTCAATGAAGCCAAGATATAATCTATCCTACTTTGTGTGCTCAACCATTGTTGGGAGTGTAATTGTGTAGTTGTATGAAAAAGGGTGTTGTTGTGGGTTCCACCACAAAACCGCGGACGACAAAATCGCGGTCGACGAAAGCGCACATTTGACGTCATCACAGCGCGATGAAAACATCGCGCTGTGATCGAAAAAGTAAAAATAAAGCGAAAACCTTACCCTAACCCCCCCCAAACCTAACCCTAAACCTAACCCTAACCCTTAACCTAACCCTAAATCTAACCCTAAACCTAACCGTTAACGTAACGCTAAACTTAACGCTAACCCTTAACCTAACGCTAAACGTAACCCTAACGCTCTAAACCTAACCCTAACCCTTAACCTAACCCTAACCCTAACCCTTACCTTTATGTGAATCGGCTTGCTTTAATTTAATTTTTATTTGAATTTGTAATTTTTTTCGTCGCGCTGTGATGACGTCAAATGCGCGCTTTCGTCGATCGCACTTTTGTGGTCCGCGGTTTTGACGGGTCACGGTTGTTGTGTAGCTGTGACAGGGAGCTAAAATAACCTGCTTCTTTTTTCTTCCCGATGAAGTAACCAGTGGAAGAATTATATGTGCCTCTTTTAGAGCTAGTTCTCCACTCCCTCTAATCAGATTCTCAGCATCACTCAACATAGTGGTTTATGCCAAGCAGAAGATTTGCTGTTAAGAGATACACATTAAGATATTGTAACTCGAGAGGGTTTATGCCATCTATAAGACTTCGGCGTATTTGGGGATGTTTTATATAACCCCGTTTGTTTCTCCCAGAAGTTATATTATCTGTTGTTTATTTATACCTGGAATGGAAACCAAGGAAGAATGATATGTTAGTGGTATTTTCTCCCTATGATTCGTTCGCATATTTACGCGCAGTAATGTCACACACTGTATTCATCTGAATCCATCCAAATGTTAATTTTCCAACTGTGCTGTGGAGCTCATGACAGCCACCTGCTCAAAAGTCACTTCTTTCCCTTAATAAGCCCAATAAAAGTTAAAGGAAAGTGGGGGAAATGATAATAAGTGTGATTGTTTGTATCTCTGTGCTGAATGTAATGAGTTCTGGTATAGCTGACAGTATAATTGCAGACTACTGCTAGGAATAAAAAAAATATGCAACTTTGCACTATGAATAATACTTCCCAGAATGCCGCTTGAGGTGACTCCCTCATAATAGTTGAATGCTTCAATAGATTTTGGGAAACTGATGTTCTGCAATGATAGGCAGGCGGTTGGAATAAAATTCTTCATCCTTTAATTCTCAGAGCTTTTCATCAAGTGGGTTTTTTTTTTAAACAATCACTGGGGCCAGGGACAGCAAGCAATTATCTTTAAATTTCACTTCTTCTTCATCTATATACCTATGTGTTGTGGCCCAGCGGGAGCCGTTGGAGCTGCCACCAGACTCCGACAGCGAGCGGCCCTATGAGTCAGCTCTGGAGGATGTGGAGGACCCTGGACAGGGTTCCGACTCTGAGCAGGGCACAGAGAGGCTGGTTGGCCACCAGGAGGTGCCTGAGCCTTGGACCAGTGGGGAGGAGACAAAGGAGAGTGAGCCGGAAGCCAGTAGTGAGTTTTTCCTGGATGCACGGCATCGAAGAGCTACTAGGCGTCAGGAACAATTACGCAATTACAGGAGGTAATTGCACTCAGCTGGTGGTCATTAGGCTCCTCTCCAGACTATAAAAAGACTGCTTGTGCACACCCCTCTCTTGCAGAAGTCAACGCATTGACTAAAAGTTGGGGAACTTTTGTAACTAGCTTGGCAGGCTGGATTGCTGCCAAGGTTTGTCTGAGTTGCTGCCAAGGTCTGAGCCGCCCTGAGTCTCTCGGGAATAGGGCGGCATACGAGTTGAATAAACATTCCAAGGTCCTTATCTGTTTGTTATGCTTTGTTTGTTCTGCTTGGCTTTCAGCCACCGAGGTTTTGGTTTCTTGCTATTAAAGTACATTCCAGTTAAGCTTGTCTCGGCATTCGTTACTGGACGGAGGAGGGGGTCAGAACACCTATGGATATGCAGATCTGTGTGTTTGTATATGCGTGTGTGAATGTGTGTGTACATGTGTATGTGTGTAATTTATTTCATAAATTATTCTATTCACAAAGATCTTCAAGAGACGCTCACTACTGATTCCTTTTTCCTCCTTCAGGCTGCTCCAGAAAGTCTGAAATCTCCAGAGAAACCTTTCTAGAGTTAAAAAGCTCCAATTTCATCTTCTGTATAAGAACCCAGAGAAGGGCTGTGCTGCTAAAATATACAGTATTAATGCATAAATCCATAACACTTAAACCGAGAGAATAACAGAGCCAAGGTGGCGCAGTGGTTAAATGCAGCACTGCAGGCTACTGCTAGATCAGCAGGTCAGCGGTTCAAATCTCACCGGCTCAGGGTTGACTCAGCCTTCCATCCTTCCGAGGTGGGTAAAATGAGGACCCAGATTGTTGGGGGCAATATGCTGACTCTCTGTAAACCGCTTAGAGAGGCCTGAAAGGCCTATGAAGCGGTATATAAGTCTACTGCTATTGCTATTGCTATAACATGCCATAACCATCACATTAGCACCAACCTTATGACAGAACATGAAACATCTTTAAACTGGATTTCACTTGTGATTTTATCCCAGGAAAATGGATAACTTAAGGAATACCTTTTAACTTTCAGCTTAAAAGCAACAGATTGAGAACCGTTGCTATTTTTCAATAGACACACTTAAAAAGATTGTATATGTATACAATGTTATTATATAAATATGTAATTTAAGCCCCTTTTCCTGATTTCATCATTCCATGATTTAAAAATGAGTTTAATTTTTTAATAATGTGAAATATTAATAAATTACGGTAATATAGACAGAATGTCTCTTCATCAAGAAATGCATTAAATCTACATTCTTACAACTATGAAACTGGAAACATACTGCTTTTCAGAGCTCAAAATAGGCTGAATTCCTCAAAAGAAAACACTGTGCTAAGAAAACCTAGGACCAGTTCCTATCAGTGGCCATCTTAATTAATGAGTGAAGGTAGCTTGTGCCTTTGGGAAAAGTCGCTTACCCAACATTTTCTGCATCTTCATCACACTCCGCTCTGTACTTGCAAACTCCACATTTGGAATGTTTTCTATGGACGTCTGTTCCAGATCCTTCGTACTCTAAAACAAAGCCACATCAACAGAATATTATCTACTGAATATTTCTAAAAGAGTGAAAAATATTTTTCAAATACTGTATTCTTCAGACTATAAGACGCACCAGAGTGTAAGATGCACCATGATTTCGAAGAGGAAAACAAGAAAAAAAAATAGTTTCTGGCCTCCGTGTGTCCGTTTTTTGCCTCCCCGGCCCCCAGGAGCACTCTGCAGCCCTCCCAAACTCTCTGTGCATTCCATTTTTGTGAAAAACGGGGCCGTTTTGGGCCTCCCAAATCCCCCCACGCATCACGTTTTTGCCCTCCCCAGCCCCCAGGAGCATTCTGCAACCCTCCCAAACTCTTTGTGCATCCCATTTTTGTGAAAAACGGGGCCATTTTTGGCCTCCCAAACCCCCCACGCATCCCGTTTTTACCCTCCCCAGCCCCCAGGAGCATTCTGCAGCCCTCCCAAACTCTTTGTGCATCTCATTTTTGTGAAAAACAGGCCCGTGTTTGGCAAAAACGGCACGCGCGGGGCAGGGTTTCGGGAGGCCAAAAATGGCCATTTTTAGTGTATAAGACGCACCGACATTTCCACCCTTTTGAGGTGGGGGGAGTGTGTCTTATACTCCAAAAAGTACAGTACATATTATACTTCTCTAAATACATGAATTAGATAACATTAGTCACCCTACCTACATTCTATCACTTATTCTCATCATTATAACAAATTCTGGTCCCACTTTAGGCATGAAAGCCAACCTGATGAGTTGACTTTGGGTCTAGTCAGTGTCTCCCAATCCAATCCACCTGACAAGGGTGCTTGTTGTGGGGAAAATAGGAGGAGGATGGAATTGTGTATGTTCGCCATCTTGAATTACTTGTAAATTATTGAAGATTGGATAAAAGAATTCTTTAAAAAGTCCTATTCAGAACTCACTGAATAGATAGAAAATACGCATGCTGTATATTCTATGGTCCTGAAAGAATCTAAATATTTAAAATAGCAACAGTTTAGGAAGAACAATTCATAAAAACATAAAAGGCCTAGGGATGTATGGCTGTAAAACATTTTACTGAAGTGTATCCAGTACAGCTGAAATATCTAGATATATAGTGAATGTCAGGTTAATACCTTGAAATAACAACAGACCTATATTTTTTTTAGAATTATATAAAGCCCATACCCTTTAACTTAGTTTCTTATGCTAGTAATAATAGCACATAACTGAGCTGAAGCTGAATTATTTTAAATGTCACTGGTTACATTGGGAGAGTTATGCGTTCAACTTCTTTTCATTAAACAGGGAGATGCACTTAAATGTACACATAACAAGTATCCTTTAAACTATTGTGACACAACAGTGGCTGTAACAAAATTATATTAGATGTTATAGTAACATGGACAAGAATTTAAAAATTGGATTGCTGATCTGTTTTTTTTTATCCCCTGTGCCAATAATCCATTAATAAGATTTCATCATGACAAGGATGTTTGTTTGGTGTTTTTTCCCCCCCATACAAGCTTGTTAAACTAGAAAAACCAGGATGTAATGTCAGCAGATGGCAAGAAAAAATACATGAAAAATACCGTCTCTGCTTTATTTCACCAGGAATTTATAATACAACATCAATATATGTTTGGGTTGGACTAAAAGACCTCAGAGATCTCTTCCAGGCTTATGATTCTACATTCTACCTTGTTTCCCTGAAAATAAGACCCACACTTTTTTTTCCCGCTCCAAAATAAGTACTAAGGTTTATTTTCAGGGAAACACGATTTCAGGGTGATCAGCCCAACTGGGAGCCTCCCCCCCCCCCGATGTACACACGAGAGGCAGCAAGCGCACGGGGACCGATGGTATATGGCAGCAGCTGCAGCTCTCCAGTCCCTTGGTGCGCATACTCTGGGGTTGTGCAGCCCACACACACAGCCCAGGTGAGTTTATTCCCTGCCAAACAGCAGAAGGAAGGAGAGTGGCGAGGGGGGGGGCAGGCAGACAATTCGGATGCACCATGCGGGCTGGAGGAAAGCTGGGAGTTGGTGGGCTGGAGTGGGAGGGTGGCCGCAGAAGGCTTGTCCATGTGACAGCACCAGCAATAGAGGCAGAGGCACAGGGTGGGGCAGAAGACAGGTGATCCCGGCGCACATGGGCTGCAGGCAAGCTGAGAAATATGAAGATGGGTCTCCTGCGGCCACATGCTGCTCCGGTCCACCAACTCTAGGCATTCTGCGGCCGGCGCAGTGCATTTAGATTGCATGCCTCCTCCTGCCGCTGCCTCCACCTGCTGCTTGGAGAGGTAATCAACTCACCTGCACTGAGCGCCACCTTGTGGCGGCTGCTAGATACCATGATTACTGCCTCCTGTGCTGGCCATACCACCCCCCTTCACTAGGGTTTATTTTTGATAGGGCTTATACTAGGTGTACACTTAAAATAGGGCTTATTTTTGGGATAAGTCTTATTTTCAGGGAAACACTATATGCTTATCCTTAATAGTATATACCAGTGGTTCCCAAACTTGGCAACTTTAAGACTTTTTTTAAATTTATTTTATCAATTTCATATATACATTCACAATTATATGATCTCATAACTGTTATTAATAATATGTATTTATAACACTTTTTCCCTACAGTTGACAATATACTTGAAGATTGCTTTCTTAACATCCCATAGATCCATCTTATCTTACAACGGTCCTACTTTTTCTTCCCTCCCTCCCACTTTCCTTCCCTCGTTTCTTCTCTCCTACTCCCCTTCCTTCCCTCCTTCCTTCCCTCCCTCCCTCCTTCCCCTTCCCTCCTTCTCTCCTTCCCTCCTTCCTTCCTTCCCTCCCTCCTTTCTTTTCTCCTTCTCTCCTTCCTTCCCCCCTTCCTTTCCTCCTTCCTTCCCCCCTTCCTTCTCTCCTACATTCCCTCCTTCCTTCCCTCCTTCCTTCTCTCCTCTCCTTCCTTCCCTCCTTCCTTCCCTCCCTCCTTCCCCCCTTTCTTTGCAACAGAGCAGAGCTGGCTGGAGAATTCTGGGAGTTGGAAGTCCACAAGTCTTAAAGTTGCCAAGTTTGGGAACCACTGGTATATAATATATGAATATAAAGTTTTTTAAAAACCCACTTCAATGGGTAAAGCACCAACACTTTGCATGTTATCTGAGGCAAAGATCTGAATGCACAAAACTGTGTTTAGCAACTCACAGACGAAGCTCATCTTGTTTATGCACAGAACTGATAAAAACAAACATCCAACTCAAGTGTTTCTCTGACGCGGTAACTTTTAAGTGTCTGAACTTCAACTTCCAGGATTCATCCGCAATAAAGCTGGTTGGGGAATGCAGGGAAGTTGAAGTCCAGGCATCTTAAATGTTGCCCATATTGAAAAAACTTTGATCTAACTCCAAGCGATAAATGATCAACCTTATTTCTCCACCCCCACAAGGTCATATACTCTTCTTTCTTTCATGTGAAGCTGTAGTTAATTTCAAAAATGGAATGTCTCTTGCATGCAACCCTAAACTTCCATTTCACTGCTTGCAACTGTATGAGGGGTACAGACAAACCTTACAAACAATTGGTCTGCAATAAATATTTGATAGATGGGGAGTATCAAAGAAGAATGCAAAATGTTAAAAATTATTTAATGTAACTAGTATTGGGCATTACCACTGTTTGAGTTTTAATATAATTAAAAGGAAGTACTCCTGACATTTCCCCCCAGTAATTGGCCAGCATTCTGACAAATGAGCATATCTTGCCAGAAGCTGAAGAGAACATCTCTGCTCAGTTCACCCTATATAGCAATTATAGCAATTAGACTTATATACCGCTTCATAGGGCTTTCAGCCCTCTCTAAGCGGTTTACAGAGTCAGCATATTGCCCCCAACAACAATCCGGGTCCTCATTTTACCTACCTCGGAAGGATGGAAGGCTGAGTCAACCCTGAGCCGGTGAGATTTGAACAGCCGAACTGCAGAACTGCAGTCAGCTGAAGTAGCCTGCAGTGCTGCATTTAACCACTGAGCCATATCTTCATAAATAAAATCTAGAAACTCAAGAGGGCTGCTTTTAAATTTCACTGATTACAATACCAGAACTATACAACAAGCCACCGAAAAAGAATTCCAAAGATCAGACAAAACCTTCAGGCGCAAAGCTTTGTCAAAGGCCAACAATGTCACAAGAATAACTGGGGAGGATGTATATCAGTAATGCTATAGTTAAAAAGAAAAAGAAAAGAAATGCTTAGCTTCAAATCCCCAGAACCTTAGGAGATAAATGCATCCTGAAATACCAAAGGAACAGAAGATCTCCACAGAACCTTGTCCATTGTCCTTGAGGAGTCCTGGCTAACTGGAAAAGCGCCAGAGGATTGAAGAACAGATGTAGCTCCTCTTTTTCATAAAAAGAAAAAAAGAGGACACCTGTGAGAGGGGGAATCTAACTACAATCTCCAGAAAGATATTAAAGCAAGCAATAGAGCCAAGGTGGCGCAGTGGTTAAATGCAGCACTGCAGGCTACTGCTAGATCAGCAGTTCAGCGGTTCAAATCTCACCGGCTCAGGGTTGACTCAGCCTTCCATCCTTCCGAGGTGGGTAAAATGAGGACCCAGATTGTTGTTGGGGGCAATATGCTGACTCTGTAAACCGCTTAGAAAGGGCTGAAAGCCCTATGAAGCGGTATATAAGTCTACTGCTATTGCTAATAAAGTAAGCTATTTGTAATCACCTGTGAGTTAATGCTGTGATTGATAGGATCCGTCATGTTTTGTAAAAAAAAAAAAAATAGTATGTGACGCATTTTGTTTCCGCCTTGGATAGAGTAACTCCTCTAGTAGACAAGGGAACAAGTGTATATAATCTGCCATGATTTCAACAGAGCTTTCGACAAATATTCACACGGTGTTCTCATTAACAAGCTGCTGATTTGGATAACACTGCAGTAAGGGGGTTCAACAGCTGGCTGGCAACTGCATCCAGAATTAATTGCATTCAGCATGAAATGGGCTCTACGTTAAGTTCGAGAGCAGTCACCGTTGCAACCTGTAAGAATTAGTCTTGGAGCCAGAGTTTTTCAACACATTTATTAATTGAGAGATTAATTGATTGCATATCAATTTGCAAATTATACAAAGTGGGGGAGTCTAGCCAAGATCAGGTAACTGGAAGAGAACGCAGTTGATTTGACCAACTTTGAAAACTGGACTGAAAATAACAACGCAGGTTGAGCATTATATTTAGGGAGGAAAAAAATGTAGGGCACCTATACAAGATGGGGAAAATGTGGTTTGAAAAGAAAACATCTGAGAAGGACTGGCAAGAAGCTGATCTACAGGATGGGACAACTTCTAGAAGAGCTAAAACAGTTGAAAGCTGCATTGTAAGCACTGCATTAAAGATACATGAAAGCGGTGTATTCCTCTCTCTCTTCAACACTGGAATAGTCAGTCATAGCTTACAACCCTGAGTACTGCCTTTCCAAAACGTTATTAATATGTTAGAGGAGTCCAGAGAATCGCCAGAAAGAAGACACAGGAACTTGAAGAAATGTCCTATGGGGGTTGGCTGAAGAAACTTTTGATGTTCGGTTTGAAGAAAAGAAAGTTTAGAGGAGGCATGACAGCTATTTTCGTAAAAAGAAACTACAGACAAGAGGGCAAAGAATTGTTTTTTATGCCCACAAGACACCAAGATGAGGAATAAGAGATATAGGCTGCAGCGATCTAGATTTCATTTAAATATTTAAATACATATAAAGAAAAACTCTCTAAATGTCTGGACAGTAGCAGAACAATTGAACCATGAAGGTTACGGGTTCTCCATCTCTGATTGAGACTAGACAGACATTTCTCATGGATAATCTGATTTGTTTTCCTTGTAGAGTTGCATTAGATCATTCTTATGGTCCTTTCCGACGCTACCACTGTAACTGAATGAAAAAATCTGATGCGTCAGTATTTATTTATTTATTTATTTATACTTGAGAGACTGCCTTCTGCCAATTACCTCCCACAGACCCGTTAGATCGCACAGGGTCGGCCTCCTCCAGGTTCCGTCTACCAGCCAATGCCATCTGGCTACCACCCGGGGGAGGGCCTTCTCTGTTGCAGCTCCGGCCCTTTGGAATGAACTCCCCGTGGAGATTCGGACCCTCACCTCTCTCCAGGCCTTCCGGAAAGCCGTCAAAACCTGGCTGTGCCGGCAGGCCTGGGGTTGATGAGTTCCCCTCCCCTCTCGACTTGTATGGCCGTATGATTCTTGTGTATTTTAATTATATGTATTGTGTTTGTATCCCCTTTCCCCTTTTGAGTTGTTCGCCGCCCTGAGTCCCTCCCGGAGAAGAGCGGCATACAAATAAACGAAATCTTAATCTGAATCTTATTATTATTAACAAATATTATACTGTGCTTGTGTGCGTGTGTGTGTATTCATTCATTCAAATATTCATTCTAGTATTCCTTCTAGCATGAGATATAAAAAAAAACAGTAGTTCCCCCTGGGTGGGGACTAGTAAGTGAATTATGTTAAATAGCAATGGCAAAATCTGAACCGAAGCTTTTCGGTTTTAATCCAGACTTTCAAGACTTATGCTATATAGATTCCTAATAGATTGCGCAACATTTCACTTGGGAGGATCATAATGTCCTATTTCTAGTTAGATAATCACTTCAAAATATACCTTTTCAAAGGCCTAAAACGTCTAAAACATATTTCTATGTTTCGCTACATGACATACTGTATATACTCATAGAAATATGTAAATCTAATCCACTAATAATCATGAGGAATAGTTCTGCAAAGTGCGACAGACGGAAGTCAATTGTGTAGGACCTGATGTTTATCAATTTATTAATCAGCAAAAGCAATCTGACACAGCTTCTCTACAAGGACTAGATTTTAGAAATGGGGAAATCAAAAAGTTATCAATAGTCTAAAAAGCTGCTTTTTCAAGAGGAAACTAGACTCTCTAGTTTTTCTTTGAAGACGTTTTGCTTCTCACCAGTGGTGGGATTCAAATAATTTAACAATCAGTTCTCTGCCCTAGTGACTATCTGGGTAGGTGGGGCTCGGTGTTCATGTGACTGGGTGGGCGTGGCCAACTCAACGTCACTCAGGTCGATGGGCGCTTCGCCTTAGCTGTTACAATGTAATAAGGGTTAACCGGAGAGGCAGTTTCTGTAAGCAGGGCAATAAAGATTAGGCTAGAAACAACACCAGAATGTTTCCTTCCTGGATTTCCTTTACAGGATTAGCCCTGTAAAGCGGGAAAAAAGCAAAAGGAGATTTCTTCCAACAACCGGTTCTCTGAACTACTTAGAAAGTTACCAACTGGTTCTCCCGAATAGGTGCAAACTGGCTGAATCCTACCACTGCTTCTCACTCACCCAAGAAGCTTCCTCAGAAGAATGGGAGGGAATGTAAGAGTAGGAAAGAGGGGAGGAATGGGAAGAAGAGGGGAAGGATAAAGGGGAGGAAGGGGAAGGAGAGAAGGAAAAGGAGAGGAGGAAGGAAGGAAGGAGAGAAGAAAGGGGGGTAGGAAGGAGGGAAGGAGGGTTGGAAGCAAGGAGGGAAGGAAGGAGGAAAGGAAGGAGAGAAGGAGAGAAGAAAGGAGGGAAGGAAGGAGGGAAGGAAGAAGAGAAGGAGAGAAGAAAGGGAAGGAAGGAGGGAATGTAGGAGAGAAGGAAGGGGGAAGGAAGGAGGAAAGGAAGGGGGAAAGGAAGGAGAGAAGGAGAAAAGAAAGAAGGGAAGGAAGGAAGGAGGGAAGGAAGGAGGGAAGGAGAGAAGGATGGAAGGGGAAGGAGGGAGGGAAGGAAGGGGAGTAGGAGAGAAGAAACAAGGGAAGGAAAGAGGGAGGGAGGGAAGAAGTAGGACTGTTGTAAGATAAGATGGATCTATGGGATGTTAAAAAAGCAATCTTCAAGTATATTGTTAACAGTAGGGAAAAATTGTTATAAATACATATTATTAATAACAGTTATGAGATCATATAATTGTGAATGTATATATGAAATTGATAAAATAAAATAAATTAAAAAAAAAAGAAGCTTCCTCAGAAAAGCCAAAAGAAAAATCAGAAAGTCGAACTTGCCTCTTGAAAAAGCAGCCTTGGGACAACAATGACCTGGACGATTGAGAATCTCCATTGACAAATTATCCAACCGAAGAGAATACATGAAGCTCAGGGTTGAAATGTGGAGCTTTTGGCGCTCTGTGAATTTGATTGCGTGCTTGCAAATGTTTCATGATCCAACTAGGTAATATCAGCACTAGTGAGTGTGGGATTTACTCCCTGTTTATATACAGTAGCTTGCCCTACCAGTATTGATGGAGTTGTCAGATAGTAGTTGATGGGGGATATGGGACAGTTGTAATTCAGGTGTTGATCCTTGCTTATCTGAATATAGGCTGCTAAAGAGATATATTCTGGTCTTTTGTTTCCTTCTTAACTTTTTAATTGTCTGTTTAGAATGTTGTTTAAATGTTGTTTATATGTCCATGTGTCTACTGACAGCTGATTTGTCCAAATGTTAAGTTTTGGGGAATTCCTTAATGTTTTTGGACTTAACTTGGTCTAGGGTGCTCACAATTTCCCAGTTGAAACTATAGCATTAGCAATAGCAGTTAGACTTATATACCGCTTCATAGGGCTTTCAGCCCTCTCTAAGCGGTTTACAGAGTCAGCATATCGCCCCCACAGTCTGGGTCCTCATTTCACCCACCTCGGAAGGATGGAAGGCTGAGTCGACCTTGAGCCGGTGAGATTTGAACCGCCGAACTGCAGATAGCAGTCAGCTGAAGTGGCCTGCAGTACAGCACTCTAACCACTGTGCCACCTTAAGTCTATGCATAGGTTATGAGTTGAAGGAGTTTTCATCATATCTTCTGACTGCTAGTGAGTGTTCAGGGATGCATTCTGCTGCTCTTCTGCTGTCTGTCCTACATCACGACTGATTGCAGTCTTTATAATATAATGTTTAGATGACTCCCTCAGGGGTGGGTTTCATTTTTTTTTACTACCGGTTCTGTGGGGGTGGCTAGGTGGGGGTGGCATGTAACTGAGTGGGCGTGGCCAATTTGACATCACTCATGCACATGCACACTCAGTCACATGCCCCCACCTAGCCACGCCCACAGAACCGCAAACATTTCTGTTTTGCCAGCTGGGAGGCTGGGAAAGAAATCTCGCTTTCCCTGATGCTGCAAAAAGGCAGGGATGGTGGCCCAGGGATCACTTCCCTTACCCCTCCCTGCCATTCGCCCCCTCGCTGCTTTCCTGGCAAACTAAGTAGGCGGGGCCCACTTGATCCTGAACAGTGGTGGGTTTCAAAAAAATTTGGAACCTCTTCTGTAGGTGTGGCCTGCTTTCCGGGTCCACTGGTGGAACCTCTTCTAACCGGTTCAGTAGATTTGACGAACCGGTTCTACCAAATAGGTGCGAACTGGTAGGAACCCTCCTCTGGACAAAGGTGTCATCTACATGTTGGATCCATACATATATGGTTATGTGTGAGAGTGCTATATTTCCTAGCCACTGCCTTATGGCCTGCTATTAGTCCTGAGAGTGTTGATATTTGTCCTAAATCTAAATCCAAACTAAATCCAAAAACACAAGGGAATTCTTGGAAGCTGATGGCAACAAATCAGCCATCAATAAAGATAAACCACATTTATAAACTATTTTAAAAAAGCCAAGAAAGAAACAAGAACACATCCTCTCTATCAGCCTACACCCAGATAAGCGGGGATCAACACCAGACAATCAAGCAGAAAGTAATACCCTAATCGAAGAACTATCAAGGAGAAAACTACACCCTCACCAAAACTGGCAGGGCAACCAGGGTATATAAATAGGGAGCAAAACTAAACTCACTAGCACTGATGATGTCACCTAGTTGGGTAATGAAACATCTGCAAGCAAATATCCATACTCAGACAGCACACAACAGCTCCACAACAAAATTATTTTAATAATAATTAACATGACTATCTGTATTGCAAGCACAACATTTCACCAGTTCAAAAGCTTAGACTGATCAATTGCCATCTGTCCTCAATTAAATCTGGGATGGTTCTTAAGTATCTAATTTAAAGTTTATTTAGGTAAATAGGCACTCATTCTGGTTAGCATTACATAAAAAGAATAAAGAATTAAACTGCTGGCAATGAGCCATCACTCTACTTAAGAAACACAGAATAATAGGAGGAGTGCTGGGTCTCATCCTAGCTATTTGTTCCAATAACTCTTGGTGGCCTATATATCATATAGGTTTCTTAGCTTCTGCTGAGAGATAGAAAAAAAGACAAGATGAGTGGAAAATACCATCTGAAGGAAGCCATGCTGTCATTCTTTTACAAAGCTGTGAGTCTGTGGGAGGCTGGTTCATATGTAATGTGCCGATAGTCTAAAATGAACCTGGCTTTATTTGTCATTTAGTATTACCAGATCAGTTTAGCAGCCTCCCTCTCTGTACCTACGATTCTAATTTTGTCTCGTCTTGCTGTTTCACATAGCGGAAAACACAAAAGAGGTATAAAGAGAATTAGCACAAGGCATCATTACGCAGACAATGCTTCCCATCACCACCGGTTTCAAAGGACTGCTAGCGAGAACAAGATTTGGGGTTGTTTTCTCTCCTCCTTCTACAAGGCTGGGGAAATAATTTAGACTACTTTTATAGATCAGAATAAAGGCAGCAGATTGTAAGCTTGTATGGACATAATTCTTCCCCAGGAATTTTTCTTCCTTTTATTTTTATTTTTTTGCTAAAAGGAAATTAAGCTCTGCTGAAGTCCTCAACCCACTTACCCAGGAATTGCAGAAAGTCTTAAGCTTCATTCAGATATACTCAAAACATCTACATTTTTCCCTAACCAACAATTTACTGTTATAAATAATGTAGCCAGAATACTTCTCTGTACCCTGTACAGCCAAATTATCAAAAACTAGAATAATCTATGAATTTTTAGGCTAACCACCTTGGCACAAAAAGGGTCTTCTGTCCATGAAACTTGTTTTAGTCCTTTGTAGATTTTCATATGTGCTAGACCCACTCACATACCAGGGGTGGGTTTCTCACCCCGTTCCAACTGGTTCGGTTGGAACGGGGCTGGCGGCGTCCTCGTGCACGGGCGTGGCGCACGCATGCGTACTAGCATCTGTGCGATGCTCCAGCTGCTCCTGGAGGATTGCGCAGGCGCTGTATGCGTCCTGCGCATGCGTAGAAGCGCAGAACTCGTCAAAACCGGGTAAGGAGCGCGGGCGGGCGGGTGGGCTATTTGCCGTTCCTGGAAGTTACTTACTTCCGGGTTCGCCGACCAACCGGTTCGTAGGGACCGCCGCGAACCGGTTGAAACCCACCCCTGTCGCATACTCACTTCTGCTGCCAGCAGTTTAGACATTAATACTGTGTGTTGCATTATTATGAGGGGACAGCACATTTACACTATTATACTAGCTGTATACTCACTACTCACTAGAGCTGAGGTGGCGCAGTGGTTAAATGCAGCACTACAGGCTACTTCAGCTGACTACAGTTCTGCAGTTCGGCTGTTCAAATCTCACCGGCTCAAGGTTGACTCAGCCTTCCGTCCTTCCGAGGTGGGTGAAATGAGGACCCAGACTGTTGGGGGCGATATGCTGACTCTGTAAACCGCTTAGAGAGGGCTGAAAGCCCTATGAAGTGGTATATAAGTCTAACTGCTATTGCTACTTTACATTGTAGCCAAGTGTCATTTCTTCAGTGTTGTCACATGAAAAGTTATATCATTTCTGTGATATGCTGTATATTCTCTACTATTAAAGTCCATCTCTGACAAATATGCAAAGGGCCCAAGTAAAATATGTTTAACCAGAATGCTCTAAGCATGCACTTAATCTTATTTAAAAACCTTATTTAAAAGTGCTCTCTTTTAACCATTCTTTCCAAGGAAAGTTTTTTTTTAGAAAAATGAGATTCTAGAAAATTTGTGCCAAGGAAAATAAACTCGTATTGACATTTCAAGCTAGATTTCAGCATTCATACAAATGAACAAAATAATCAATACTTACCTCCTTCTCCTGATCCAGAGCCATTATCTGGAGGCAGAGATAGAGATAGAGATAGAGATAGAGATAGAGATAGAGATAGAGATAGAGATAGAGAGAGAGAGAGAGAGAGAGAGAGAGAGAGAGAGAGAGAGAGAGAGAGAGAGATTATTATTCAGGATGGCACATTTTCCTTTTATTGTACATTTAGAGATATACTCTAGAGAAAACAGAATTGCATAGTTATAGACAAAGAACTCTTCTTTTTTTTTCAAACTCAGAAGTCACCTTCAATTATATCTATCATTACACTTTTGCATTTACAATGTACATTCATTTCTCTCTCTACGTTGTTTAAAAGGTGGGAGGGGGATGGTGGGAAAACTGATAATGAAACACATCTTGGCATGATTTACCAAAAGAAGAGTGATAAGTTGTTGTAGGAGGAAAACATGTACATGTGAACGATGGAAAGTGCAGACTGTAATTAAGCATTCTTAAGGCTCACAGTTCTTATTCCCTTTCAGCTCTTTTACAATAATATAATTGTCTAATTAAAAACACTAAATTATAGACACGATCTGTGTAATTGAATGTGTTATATACTATTTGGTCATAGCATTATTATTGTTTTAATTGTTTTTGTCTGATTTATAGAGATTTTTAAATACTGTTTTTGTTCTTAGCTGCTCAGGATTAATATGCAAGAAGGGGAGCCATGTAATTTTTCTAAAATATATAAAATAAAGTAAAAACAAGCACATTCGCAAGTTAATCCATTGGAACCCCACAAATGTTTACCTCTGCACCCTTCCAAAAAGCAGGCACTCAACAATTAACCTTCAACAACTTCCTACCATTTCATAGCCTGCCAAGGCCACAATTCAGAGGTTTATTCAACAGATGTAGTATCAAATTACAGAAGAATTGCAGACTCAACTGGACATATGATGCCGGTTAAAACAGTTCTGACTTAGTCCAGATGAACCAGAACCAATCCTTCCCTTCCAGCAACTGAAACCTTTGGCAGAGCTTCCACTTAACCATTCGTTCCCATTTGATTAGATTTTAGCCCCTTAACAAAAATGAGCATTCGGATGTGTATGTGAGAAATTCCAGAGGAAGATTGATTTTCATGGTGGAAAGTGTCAAAAAACTGTTTTTAACTTCGCTTCAACACCCAAGGGAGAAATGGAACAGCATAATAGAGACGGAACAACTTTGAAATCTGTTCTCTCTTGATCAAACCAGTAAAATACTGTGGTACCAAACCATAGATATAATGGGGACAAGACTAATAGATACTATAGTGTTCTGACCCTCCTCGTTCCACACCAAAGCAGAGATAAATTACAGCATTTAATTAACAGACAAACAGGTTCTTGGCAGCAACCCAGCACAGACAACGCTTGGGCAACAATAAACACAGATAAGGCTTGGCAGCAATCCAGCCTGCCAAGCTCATACAAAGTTCTCCGACATTCTATTCTGTGTTGACTTCTGCAAAGAGGAGCGTGTGCACAAGTAGCCTTTTTATAGTCTGGAGAGGAGCCTAATGACCACCAGCTGAGTGCAATTACCTCCTGTAATTGCGTAATTGTTCCTGACGCCTAGTAGCTCTTCGATGCCGTGCATCCAGGAACAACTCACTACTGGCTTCCGGCTCACTCTCCCTTGTCTCCTCCCCACTGGTCCAAGGCTCAGGGGCCTCCTGGTGGCCAACCAGCCTCTCTGCGCCCTGTTCGGAGTCGGAACCCTGTCCAGGGTCCTCCACCTCCTCCAGAGCCGACTCATAGGGCCCCTCGCTGTCGGAGTCTGGTGGCAGCTCCAACGGCTCCTGCTGGGCCACAACATTACAGTATGTATCCAATGGAATAAATGGAATGTCAGATAAAGAACTGCTCTGTTTGTGTGTCACAGTTCAATACCCCAATATATGAGATACATATATCCTCCAAGACACCTCTGTCGGTAGTGAACAATTTTTTCCTCCCATAACAAAAAGGAGGACGGAAAGATACATCAATTAGCCAACAAAATGACTGCAATTCATTTCCTAAAACTTTTATAAAGTGACTTAATGGAAGTTGCCCAGATAACGGTTCTCATTTTATTTTTTCCTTCCTTTGCGTTTATACCTTGATCCTTCCTCTAGAATTTTTCTGCCACTGTAAATAATACCTTCAAGAAATAATCTACCCTGCATTTAGTGTTATGAAAATGAGCCTGCAACTTGCAAAAAACACAAGAGAAAAGGATAACAGTGATCTATTAATGAAATAAGAAACACAAAAAAATCTCTACATCTGAAGGAAAGGTAGTTTATATCAAAGAACTTAATTAAGCTGCACATAATGACAATAAATCACCCAACAGTAATGGCCAAGGTATTTTTCTTGTCAAAATCACTGTACAATTTGTTTCTGGAATATCATGATTTAACCTTAAGCCAGTGTTTCTCAACCTTGGCCACTTGAAGGTGTCTGGACTTCAACTCCCAGAATTCCCCAGCCAGCGAATGCTGGCTGGGGAATTCTGGGAGTTGAAGTCCAGACACCTTCAAGTGGCCAAGGTTGAGAAACACTGCCTTAAGCTATTCAATGAAGGTTTGTTGGTGCAACTACTCAAGGCATTGAAGTAATGGAAATGGCATAGACTTTTCTCATCTCCTTTTCTGTTCTTCAAACAATTACTAAAAATGGAAGCATACAAGTGAAGTGGAGGCGATACAAGACCTTTTAACAAGCACTGCAGATTGTGGAACGTAGATAAATCCTCCAGAGCAAATGTACCATGGAAAATGCTCCCTTTACACATTAAACTTGATTACCTTCATATGAGTCAATCCCAGTTTTCTTTTGGAAATCGACGAAAACAATTAAAAAAAACCTCTTAGTTTGTGATTTACATCACCTTGAAAATTGTGAGTAAAGATGATGGATGAAATCTTCAGGTTCTCCCCCTCCACCCACTGCTTTACCAGCATTACTTTCTTATGTCTAGAAATAAATGAGGCCCTTGATCGAATAATAAATTTGGTAGTTTTTCAAGAATCAAAAGACCCATAGATTTTATTGGGGGGGAAGGGTTGGTATTACAGACTAAAAAGGCTACTGCTCTGCAAAAGAAAGGAGAACTGTTTTAATTGCCCTCAAAAGACTTTAAAAACTCATGTTTTGGTCACAATGAAGATGCAGTATTAGTCATGCCCCTGGGAATTCTGGGAATCTAATCCTAGTCCATCAGCCTCAGAGACAGCAAGCCTCTAAATGCCACTTCCCAGAAAACCACAGCAGAGAAGAGTTATTGATCTGATGTTCTTGTAGGATTCATCAGACCTATTTGTTTAATCACTGTGGGAGACAGGATGGGAGACGAAGTAGGTTTAAAGCCATGTGCAAACAAAACGAAAGCGGAGAAGTCCAGTTATATGGCCAATTTCAGCTTAAGTTATAAACAGACTGCTGATATCTTGTTGAACCGCTATCAAGCTTTATATTTTATATCAAGCAAAGAGCATTTACCTATCCTGAAAAAATTTCTAAATAGGTGGAGGTCCAGCCCCCTCCTGATTGGGTGCCTGTTGTGTTCCTTTTTAACTTTGTTGTGTCCCATTGTTTTTAATAATTCCTTTTAATTTTTTTTTTCATTTTGGATTTTGGATTTGGAAGTTTATTTATATGCCGCCCTTTTCCCTGGGGGGACTCAGGGCGGCTCACAATCCAAAAGGAAAGGGGGGAAAACAGACTTTTTACATATAAATACATAATTAAAACACAACATTCATACCATTCGGGCGGGTTACAATCTTAGCCCCAGGCCTGACGGGATAGCCAGATTCTGAGGGCTGTGCGGAAGGTCTGGAGGTTGGTGAGGGTACAAATCTCCACGGGGAGATCGTTCCATAGGGTCGGAGCTACCACCGAGAAGGCTCTTCATTTCTGTAAGCTGCCCGGAGTCCTCCAGGATTGGGCGGCATAGAAATCCAATCAATGAAATGAAATGACCTCAATTGCCTAATAAAGTTCAGCTCCCTTCTGTACCACATTCACTGAATAGGTTTATTTTTTTTCCCTAAATCATTCTGTCATCCTTAAAACATAATCATTTTTTTCCCTAAGTCGTGTTCTTTGGATGAAGATGCTTTTCATTCCCACCCCCTAAAATTCTGCAACACCATTGAAACACTACGGTTCTTCTGCCAAAAATTCTTTATAGGTAAGAGCAGTTCCAGACATTTGCTTTCATAGCTAAATTAAGTACCCATAATTAAACATGATTTGCACCTGTATTTTTAAATGACATTAAATTTGGCCAATTAACCTATGAAATAAGGATCAATTCAATGTGTTTTTTTTAAATTAGGAGAAAGGAGAAAATCTGCACAGCCCATTCAGTTTTTTCCATATGTAAAAAACTTCCGTAAGTAGACCTCTTTACTTCCGATATAAAATTTGAATTGCAAATTACAAGCAATAAACAAGAGTCCCGTGGTTCACTCTATAGTGGAAACTGGACATTAAAAAAAATTGAAATGTTCATGCTGGCATGACAATCTAGGTAGAAGCATCACTGCAAGGGATGGCTGGGAAATAGCCAGCGACAGCTTTTTTTCCTGAGGTTAAAAGCAGCATGGATTCGGGATTTCATCAGATGAGGAAAAGATGAAAATTATTCGCCCTGCAGCGGTTAATAATTTAAACAAATAAACAAGCTGTCAGGACTAGTGCGGCATTGAAGAACACATCGCCTGTGGCACTCAGGCTGGTGCAGGGGTGCATGGAATCCAATGTCCACCCTTTTGTTTTCAAAGCAGTACACCAAAAGCAGGATTTCACGAAAGACATTTGACTCAACTACTCATTTTCTCTGAATTAAAAGAACATCCAGTTCTATGTGCCCCACCTGCCACCTGAAATTACCCATCCCAGGTACAGGTTTACAACCCCAGTGAGATTTAGGTCCAATCTTCTAGCAGCATCATTTCCATCTGCTACATGTCCTCTTTATAGCCCTTCTCTCTCCAATCTACTGCATGCCTGCTGGCAATTAGCCTCCACTCTCAATGTCAACAGCAAAGTTTCTACCTAATTGCCCAGAGCAGGACTGTTGAAGAGAGGCCCTTAAACTATTGCTTGGCAGGAGACAGAGGGAGGCTTTTTCCTACAAACCCTGGGAAAGTGTTTCCAAAGTTCATTCTGATTGCTCGTGGCAGAGTCATTTGTTCCTCCTTGGCAGAAAGCACAAGACAGCTCCAGTTCAAATATAAAGACAGTGTGGGATGTTCAGAAACATTTCCAATGCTGTACAGTTTTAGATCCGCGATAGCTTTTGCAAAAGAGCATCTATAGCATAGCAGATATTTTCAAAGCGTTTTCTCAGAATCCGTTTTCCAAAATGGATGTAACGTATTTTGCGCTTTAAAATATAAGATGTGACGAGAGGTTCTCATACATAGCTAGATTTTGTAGCTTGTCTGACTAACAGCTGTTTTACACTGGTGGCGATAGATCTATCAGTTCAGCACAGTGGTGGGTTTCCAAAATTGTTGGAACCTACTCTGTGGGTGTGGCCTCCTTTGTGGGAGTGGCTTGCCACCCATGTGACCGGATGGGAGTGACTTGCCGCCCATGTGACTGGATATGAAATTATGAATTAGTACTTAGGTAGGTCCAAGTAGCTATTCAGAAACTCTGGCATTGAAGCATGCAAGTCTTAAAGCTGTCAAGTTACAACATCCTTGTAGAAAAAAAACTAGGGGTCTTCAAACCTGACAGCTTTAAGACTTGTGGACTTCAACTCCCAGAATTCCTCCTCCAGTCACGTTGGCTCAGGAACTCTGGCATTGAAGCATGGAAGTCTTAAAACTGTCAAGTTACAAGATCCTTGCACCCCTAACCCTTTAGCAGTGGTGGGTTTCAAAAAATTTTGGAACCTCTTCTGTCGGTGTGGCCTGCTTTCCGGGTCCACTGGTGGAACCTCTTCTAACCGGTCCGGTAGATTTGACGAACCGGTTCTACAGAATAGGTGCGAACTGGTAGGAACCCACCTCTGGTTCAGCAGCTAACACCGGTATTACACCCACGTCAGAAGCCTGTTACTTAGATCAGCAGAAGAGACCCTTTTAAAGATTCCCTCATTGTCAGAAGCTTGTGGGGTTTCTCCTGTGTGTTCTCAAGATTACAGAATGCTCTTACCAGGAAGGTTCGTTTTACCCCAATTTCCCAATGTTTGGGGAAATGGTCCAAACCTTTTTTTTTCTTTTTTTTTTTCAATGTATTAGTTGACTGGATTGGTTGTAATTGTACTTTTTAATTTTCCCTTCAGTTTAATGGTATTGTTTTATTCTCACTTTTTAATCACGTCTCGCTGCAAGCAACCTTGGTGTGGTATAGCTATCAAGGAAGAATATAAATGTAATGTATAAAGTGTGGTGGGAAAATAGCTGCACCATTCTCAACGCTTAAGAAGATGGAGGGAACTCATGCTTGGGGACTGCACGGTGATTGAATGATCCACGTTTTCCTTTCATAGTGTATGTGCTCCATGTAAGGAATGTCGCGTAAACACACAGCATGCACATAGGGAAAAGGCATAGGCAATGGCATGTTATGTCATGTCATGTGTGCACGTGTGTGTGTGTGTGTGTACGTGTATACCAGTGGTGGGTTTCAAAAATTGTTGGAACCTACTCTGTGGGTGTGGCCTTTGTGGGAGTGGCTTGCCACTCATGTGACCGGATGGGAGTGGCTTGCCGCCCATGTGACCGGATATGAAATTATGAATTAGTACTTAGGTCGATCCAAGTAGCTATTCAGAAACTCTGGCATTGAAGCATGCAAGTCTTAAAGCTGTCAAGTTACAAGATCCTTGCCAGTAGTGGGTTTCAAAAAATTTTGGAACCTCTTCTGTAGGTGTGGCCTGCCTTCCGGGTCCACTGGTGGAGCCTCTTCTAACTGGTTCCATAGATTTGACGAACTGGTTCTACCGAATAGGTGCGAACTGGTAGGAACCCACCTCTGCTACGACCTCATGCAAGGTTGCGTAATGGTTTCCATCTTCTCCAAAGAATGCTAGCCCAAGTTACAATAACAGGGAAGGAAAGAAGAGAGACTGCCTAATGTTTTGAAGAAATATCATCTATAAAATATCCTTTCAGTCTCCCAGCCAGTGCAGCCCATTACATGGCACCAGGCTGAACAAAATCTGGATGAAACTTCTACACAGTCAATAAAGAGCTACAATGAACTGTGAGCATGATTTTACTCTCCCTTTAGGCAATTATGTTATCTGAATTTAATCCATTATATTTTATCATCCAAATTGTAAATGAACCAAAGCAAGCAGCTTAACAAACAGCACTCAACTCTGCTAGAGAAAGAAAATAAAAGGAAAATCAGACTTGTATTCAAATACATTAATGATACCCATGGGAGGATATCAGAGACTATGCGCCTACTTGGTTCATCCCATTAGTATATGGATGCCAGCCAGTTAGTGTATTTCTGATTCAGGAATTAAAATAGTATTTAAACTAGTTTTGGGAGTAGAAAGGCTGTTAAACACCCATTTCCACTTTGCTTCAATTATAACTCACCAGATTTCAGTCTTCTTTCTGCCCCAACTAAATAGTTTTATTTGAGTTTGAGTTTGGGTTTATTGGTCTTGTATGCCGCCCACTCCCGAAGGACTCCGGGCGGCTTACAATAAACAGGGGAAGGGGATAAATAAACAAAACAACACTTTAAAATACGCAACATTCACAGTTACTGTGGGGCTGGATATTTCACAAGCCCCCCGGCCTGCTGGAGCAGCCAGGACTTGGTGGCTTTGCGGAAGGCCGGGAGGGTAGTAAGGGTCCGGATCTCCACAGGGAGGTCGTTCCAGAGGGCTGGAGCTGCAACAGAGAAGGCTCTCCCCCGGGGAGTCGCCAGCCGACATTGGCTGGCAGATGGAATCCGGAGGAGGCCTAACCTGTGAGATCTAATCGGTCTATGGGAGGTAATCGGCAGGAGGCGGTCTCTCAGGTACCCAGGTCCGATGCCATGTAGGGCTTTATAGGTGACAACCAGCACCTTGAAGCGGGTCCGGAGACTAATGGTTAGCCAGTGCAGCTCGCGGAGGATAGGTGTGACGTGGGTGTACCTGGGTGTACCCACAATCGCTTGCGCGGCTGCGTTCTGGACTAACTGAAGTCTTAGAACACTCTTCAAGGGCAGCCCCATGTAGAGCGCATTACAGTAATTTATCTTCCCTAATCCACTGGGAGAAGGGACAGCAATATTTTTTATTATATTCTCTAATATAAGAGACTCCTTATAATATTTATTTTATTAAGCTCAATTAAAGTGCATTTTTATCATGATAAGTACATTTGAAAGCCTATTGATTTGTTCTCATCTCAAAAAGGTGCTCAAATTAATAATAGATTAACTGTAATCTAATTCACAAGAGGATGAAAGCGGTGTGAAAAATAGATGGGGAAATATTTTATTTTGTAATCAAAGATTGATTGTGGTGATAGTTCAACAAATCATACAAATAAAGCCAAGTTTAAACTTCAATCAGCACTTCTCTCTTTAGGCCAACAAAGTTACAAACATATAGTAAAAAGAATACTCTAAAATCAACTTGCAACCATGCATAAATTAAATACTGAATATAGCTAACACTAAAGCCTGTAATAAGTAGAAGAATGTGGGTTAGACAGCATCACCACCAGATGGATTTGTAACTGGCTGACCAACTGCACTCAACGTGTAGTCCTCAATGGAACTGCATCTTCATGGAGGGAAGTATGCAGTGGAGTACCCCAAGGCTCTGTTTTAGGCCCAGGACTCTTCAACATCTTCAGCAATGATTTGGATGAGGGAATAAATGGGGAACTCATCAAATTTGTAGATGACACCAAGCTGGCAGGAATAGCCAACACTCCAGAAGACAGGCTTAAGATACAGAAGGATCTTGACAAACTTGAACACTGGGCACTATCTAATAAAATGAAATTCAATGGTGAAAAGAGTAAGATTCTACATTTAGGCAACAAAAACGAAATGCACAGGAACAGTATAGGTGGTACCTTGCTCAACAGTAGTAACTGTGAAAGGGATCTTGGAGTCCTAGTGGATAACCATTTAAATATGAGCCAGCAGTGTGCAGCAGCTGCCAAAAAAGCCAACACACTTCTAGGCTGCATAAACAGAGGGATAGAATCAAGATCACGTGAAGTGTTAGTACCACTTTATAATGCCTTGGTAAGGCCACACTTGGAATACTGCATTCAGTTTTGGTCACCACGATGTAGAAAGGATGTGGAGACTCTAGAAAGAGTGCAGAGAAGAGCAACAAAGATGATTAGGGGAATGGAGACTAAAACATATGAAAAACGCTTGCAGGAACTGGGTATGTCTAGTTTAATAGAAAGAAGGACTAGGGGAGACATGATAGCAGTGTTCCAATATCTCAGGGGTTGCCACAAAGAAGAGGGAGTCAAACTATTTTCCAAGGCACTTGAGGATAGAACAAGAAGCAATGGGTGGAAACTAATCAAGGAGAGAAGCAACTTAGAACTGAGGAGAAATTTCCTGACAGTTAGAACAATTAATCAGTGGAACAGCTTGCCTCCAGAAGTTGTGAATGCCCCAACACTGGAAGTCTTTAAGAAGATGTTGGATAGCCATTTGTCTGAAAGAGTATAGGGTTTCCTGCCTAGGCAGGGGGTTGGACTAGAAGACCGCCAAGGTCCCTTCCAACTCTGCTATTGTATTGTGTTGTGTTGTGTTGTATTGTATTGATTGTATTGTATTGTATTATTGTATTGTAATAACTTAAAAGGATTTAACTCTGCTAAATATCTACACAAATAATACATATTTTAATGAAATGTCATCATTTGTGCAATAATAATGGATGAGTAAATTTAAATGCAATAATATGATTAAAATAATTGAAAATGACTTTGACTAATATTCTATACATACAAATTCCTCTAGATTAGTCTCCAGTCAGGTCAATAAATGGAAGACATATCTCTCTTTCCCTCTCTCCCCCTTCCCTCCTTCTCTCCCTCCCTCCTCCTCCTCTCTTTCTCTGTTTAATATACGTATTTTGCATGACTATAAATACTGTACTGTAAGTATTGCTTACCCTATCGTCAAAACCCACTACTTTCATATACACTGAATATTTAATATCCTTAACATTTATACTCTCCTGCAAAAATCATAAATTGTACATTATTACAAACACACAGATATAAAAAGTACCACTGTAATAAATAAAATATTGAGACAGCAAACAAGACCCAAAAATGAATATAATGAGCTGTACTTTGCATTAAATTTAATGCATGTCTATTAATATTCTAAGCACCTCTTCTGCATAAAACGTATATGTTTTGTTCAGTTTTCCCTTATCTTATAACTTAAGAGTATGATTGTTTTAGCAATTTTAACAATGTATCAAATGTTAAATAGCTATAAGTTAATAAAGGGAGCGTTGCCACTTTTCTGTTTCAAAGAAAGCAATCAAATCCCTTGAAATTTCAAAACATTTCAAATAAAAATTTGTATCTATTAAAGCAGTGGTTCCCAAACTTGGCAATTTTAAGACTTGTGGACTTCAACTCCCAGAATTCTCCAGCTAGCTCTTCTGGCTGGAGAACTCTGGGAGTCGAAGTCCACAAGTCTTAAAGTTGCCAAGTTTGGGAACCACTGTATTAAAGAGTACATATTTTGGATATCTAAATTGCAAAATCTTTAAGCCTCTAAAATTTTAACTGCTGAGCCCTCAAAAACTAAGAAGAAAAACTCACTGCATATTTTCTTCCAAACCCATTTCGGCCACACTGAAGCAGATTTCATTGTGTCAACCACTGGAACAATATAGCTAAATCTAAAACTGTCAGTTACTGGCATAACCAAATGAAGGAGAGAGGCATAAGGCAGGCAACTAATGAAATGTACATTATGACATCATGACACAAACTCACCTGAGTAACATGAGCCTCTAGCAACCACTGTTATATCTTTTTGATGCTTGCAAGCAGCTCTTCTGAGAAAGCATTCGTTTTGATAGGTGTCTCCATTTGAACCACAAACAGGAATATAATTTGTATGACACTGGAAAGAGAGAGAGAGAGAAATAGAGAAAAAGGGAAGGAGGGAGGGAGGGAGGGAAGGAAGGAAGTTTATGTAAATCCATCCATAGATTTTAACCTAAAATAATTCTGCAGCAGAAGTTCACAAGACTTAAAATGTCTACTTGGAAAAGGGGTGGGTTTCAACTGGTTCGCGGCGGTCTCCGCGGACCGGTTGGTCGGTGAACCCGGAAGTAAGTAACTTCCGGGAACGCCGAAGGGCCCACCCGCCCGCCCTCCTTACCGGTCTTTGAAGGCTTCTGAGCTTCCACGCAGGCGCATGGCACATACAGCGCCTGCACGATTCTCCGCGAGCAGCTGGAGCATCGCGCAGGCGCTAAGACGCATGCATGAACTGCGCGTGTGCACGAGGACACCGCCGGCCCCGTTCCAACCGTACCGGTTGGAACAGGATGAGCAACCCACCACTGACTTGAAAAGAAGACAACACTGAATTGAAGGCACTCCAAAAGAAGGGTGGGTAAAGGAGAGATGTAATTAGAATGAATTACTAATAAAAATCATTAGCCTATAAAATAATATAGTTTTACAAAATTATTTGATTGGCATGTATCAAGCATTCTTCCTTCCTCGTCTATTCAAATCATTTACATGTAAGTTTACAAAAAATACACGCATTCATTCTCTTCCATCTTACCAACAGAAACAGCCAAAAATAATAAAATTGATCCACTTTTTTTAAGGGAGAGATATTTGCAGAATAGATATGTAAGAAAGAAAGTAAATTGAGGCCAAAGTAAGTGATAACTGAATAGCGTGGCACGACAAAACCGCGGTCCACTAAAGCGCGCCCGATTAAAGCGCGTACCTGACGTCATCAGTAGCGCGACAAATAAAATTAAAAATAAATTAAATTAAAATTAAATTAAAGCAAGCCGATTCACATAAAGGTATGGGTTAGGGTTAGGTTAAGGGTTAGGGTTAGGTTTAGGGTTACGTTAAGCGTTAGGGTTAGGTTTAGGGTTAGGTTAAGGGTTAGCATTAGGTTAAGGGTTAGGTTTAGGGTTAGGTTTAGGGTTAGGTTAAGGGTTAGGCTTAGGGTTAGGTTTAGGTTTGGGGGGGTTAGGTTTATATTTACGCGTTAATTTTAAATTTACCGCTCACAGCGTGCTGCTTTCGTCGCGCTGTGATGACGTCACGTACGCGCTTTTGTCGAGCGCGCTTTAGTCTACCGCGGTTTTGTGGTGGAACCACTGAATAGCACAGAAGAAAGAAGCTCTGCCACGCTTTACCAAGAATTAAATTCACCAGGCAAGCAGCTTCTCTCAAACAAGGCTTAACTTTAAAAGGCACTCATGCTTTTCAGTGGGAAATCTTCAGCCTATTCCTAGATTTCAGCAGCTTCTGCTTTAATGTGGGGATGAAAAAGTTTTCTCCCAATTCATAGAATTACTTGGCGAGAAAACAGCATTCTTGTTGAACACGGTAACTGGAAATTACACACTGATTAAACTACAAATAATCCATGGGATTTGTTAAAATAATTTTTAAAAAGAATAAACCACCAACACACAGACACACATACAAAGCATTCCTAAATGGTTTATTTCACACTTAATAAATTGTGTCACCGGTTTCTTCACTAAAAGGAACGTGTTCACACGTTCACAAATACCTTACCATTATGAATTTGTGATTTTTGCCTGTGTGATATAATATAGCACTGAAAGAGAACTTCAGTGGGGAAAAAAATGGTTTCTGAGAATTACTCTTCAGCAGATGTCTGGTGGATTTTGAAAATAAAAAAGGCAGTTTTGCAAAGATGCTATCATATGATTGTCTGTGATGTCATGTTAACACATCTCATATCGTTGGCATATTTGACACATTTTAAGAGTTAGGGTCTAGAGCAATCTGCAACGTAAAGAATGATCTGTAAATAAATCAATTTATATCTACTAATCTGATGAATGAGAGAAGATAAAGGGATCAATCTACAAATCAAAATGGAAGTCAATATTTAAAGATTCAAATAACAAGGTATGCAAATCTATAAAAGTATCCAACAACATTCCCACAACAACATATTGCAATTACAGGTAGTTCTTGCTTAATGACTGTTTGTTTAGCGACCATTTGAAATTACAAAGGTGCTAAATGGATATGGCCATGTTCTGCTTAATGACCAATGTGATTGCTTAACAACCACAAATAGGATTGGGATCACTGAGTGAAGCGATCACGTATCATCTCACTTAATAAATACTTTGCTTAATTACCAGAGATTCCAGGCTCAATTGTGATTTTAAATCAAGGACTATCTGTAGTATCATCACAGTAAGAAAGAATATTGTCCTTCACTTTATGTTTACATTAAGCTTCCAAAAATATATTATTTCTAATTTTTATTGTGCAAAATTAATTAAGACAATAAAAGTATACATTCCATATTAAAAGATAAGTTCACATTTAATCATCCTAATAAAGAAAATTTTAAAAGGCCTAGCAAATTCAGTTGCAATAAAAATAACTCCAAAAATGTTTGACCATAATGCTTTAAAGTCTTTTTCCTTGTCTCTTTGTCAAAAAATAAATGGACTCGAATTCAGTTCTAAAGAATATGCTATATACCACATTATGTATTTCCAAGAATCAAATTCTCAGAGTGACATATTTATAATTATCTCAACAGTTCATTTTATGTCCATTCATAAATATGAAAAAATCCTTACCTGTAATTGGCATACACATTTCCAACTCTCTCCCTCTTCCTTGCAAACACCCCCATATTTACATGATGATTCGTCACAGACTTTCTCATCCAATTCTTTAACATTTAACTCTGGAAAATAAAAGATTAAACATCTGGTATATTGTGTGTTCTCAAAAATATGAACTAATTTTGCTGTACTGATTAAGGAGCAATACAGGTAACAGAAATACGTATAAAGAAATCACTGAAAGATTTTTTTAAAAAACTTTAATAAAAAGCACCCAGGAAGTTGCAATTTTGGTCAATAGAATCTGTTGATTAGTTATAGTGCTGAACTATCTGCTTGCTTTCCATTTTGCTGTTCATAATAATAGATCGTAACTTGTTTTTATTCAGGTGTACCAGAAGTAAACATTGGAGAGGAGTTGGCAGTTTAGAGATAATTTAATTCCGGGAAGGGGAAAAAAACAGAGGAAAGATGCTAGGAAAGATATTAACTATTTCTTTTCTCTGTGTATTTATGATGCTCAGAGTCAAAGCTGCCTTGCCGTTTGCCCTTTAGAAAATAATTTCTGATGATATGTACCCTGCCCCCTCCCAGGCTCCCAGTTCTCAACAAGATGCCTCAGCTGGTGCTGATGTGGAAGACCACAAATGTGAAGTAACAAGATGATTGTTCAAACAGTAAGGCTTTTCGAAGGAAAATACTACCAGCATTTGCCACCATATTCTTCCCTGAGTCTACCCAGCAAGATTATAGTTTTTCCATTTCAAGAAGGAGTTGGAACCCTAAAATGAATGTCAACAAGCTTCTAACTATTGCAGTAATGAGAACCAAGAGATGTATCTTGCAGCTTACATCAACTTGACATAACTTGTTAAGATCTGTGATTTATGCCCAATATATGCAATATATGTATAATACAATATTAAAGCTAACATGCAGTTGCCAATATACTTCCTTTTCCCTATTAAACCATGAACCACAAGGCTCTGGGATTCCTCAGAGAAAGATCAGTTCTAATGAATGAGCCTCATAGAAGGCTATTTATCACTGCCTAATTTGAGTTTCGAGTTTCATTTTATTTATATGCCGCCCTATTCCCGGTGGGACTCAGGGTGGCGCACAAACCCAAGGAGGGGAAGGGAAAACACAAAAAGTACAGGGCGTTTAAAAACAACCAACAGCCACACGATTCGAGAGGGGAAGGGAACTCATCGACCCCAGGCCTGCCGACACAGCCAGGTTTTAACGGCTTTTCGGAAGGCCTGGAGAGAGGTGAGGGTCCGAATCTCTGCGAGGAGTTCGTTCCAAAGGGCCGGAACCGCCACAGAGAAGGCCCTCCCCCGGGTAGTGGCCAGATGACATTGGCTGGTAGACGGAAGCCAGAGGAGGCCAACCCTGTGAGATCTAATGAGTCTGTGGGAGGTAATTGGCACCCATCCACTCTCAATTCAATTGCAATAGGTGTACCCCCATCCCTTTTTTATTGTTAGCCGCCCTGAGTCTCTCGGGAATAGGGCGGCATACAAAAGTAAATGTAAATCAAATCAATCATACAAACTGAATAAATCAGATGTTCTGCTGATAATGTACTCCTATGGGAACTGAAATGTATTTCATCCTGAGCTAGAGGCATATGAATGAATGCTATGCCACACAAGACAATGTCTTATGTGTTGGAAAATGTTGGTCAAATGTTAGTCAAGAACCATTCCCACTAGCATCCATTTTTCTGTGGGTTTCTTTAAAAATGTGGTATGAAAGACCATTTTATCATGCAAATAAATCCTCTCTTACCTATCCAAATGAGTTTACTACCTCAGCAAAATCTAAAGCACTCTGTGCATTTTAAAACGTTCTGCAATGAATACGGAAAATGTTCCTTGAAAGGTAGACAGTTCAAAGCTGTGATCTTTACAAAGGCTTTTATTTGCAAATACTTGTAGCATATATGCATTTATTCGGTACCCTTAAAGTTAGCAGCTCATAGGATTATATTTTAAATCACCTCAACTGTCAGAATGAGTGTAACTGAAAATGTACACTGGACTTATATGTGTATGTATTTTTCAACATCTGTATGCCGCACTATCTGCCTTCCACTTGATCCTGAACAGTGGTGGGTTTCAAAAATTTTTAGAACCTCTTCTGTAGGTGTGGCGTGCTTTGTGGGAGTGGCTTGCCAGCCATGTGACCAAGTGGGAGTGGCTTGGCAGTCATGTGACTGCCAACTTGTAAAATGTGGTGAAACTCACTTAACAATGCTCTTGCTAAGCAACCAAAATGTTGGCTCAGAAACTCTGGCATTTGAAGCATGCAAGTCTTAAAGATGTCAAGTTACAAGACCCTTGCACCTCTAACCCTTTAGGAAAAAAAGACCCAGGGTGTTCAAACTTGACAGCTTTAAGACTTGTGGACTTCAACTCCCAGAATTTCTCCTCCAGTCATGTTGGCTCAGGAACTCTGGCATTGAAGTGTGCAAGTCTTAAAGCTGTCAAGTTACAAGACCCTTGCACCCCTAACCCTTTAGGAAAAAAACCTCAGGGGTGTTCAAACTTGACAGCTTTAAGACTTGTGGGCTTCAACTCCCAGAATGCCTCCTCTTGTTCTTCATCTTGATGTGAGGACGGGTGGGGGGAGGGAGCTGGAACCGGTTCTAAACGGCACTATAGATTTGTGGAACCTCTTATATAGAAGAGGTTAGAACTGGCAGGAACCCACCCCTGATCCTGAAGTATAATTGCAAGAGTCTGATGATGTTCTCTCTGGTCCTCTGGGTCTTCCTAATTATAAAGGAAGACCTAAAGAACACCAAGCAGGAACACTACAGATATCTCCTGTGAAGCATTACTGCTGGAAACTGCTGGAACAGCTGTACTTCTAGTGAACTGGCTTTGGAGCAGGCTACTTCCGAAATCTCCTAAACTAATTTGAAATAAACTTCAATTTACCTAGAGTATTATAGTTGGTGAGGTTTTGTGGCCAATGTGGGATTATCAAAAAGTTACTAGGAGACTGTCAAAACTCAGGTAAATCACAATAGACCTCCCAGTGTCTAGATCCAGTGGAAAACCAAATTGAGTCTGTGAATTAAGGTTTGAGCTGGGAATGGTATGATGGTATCCAGGTAGATAATTCTTTTGATCTATGTGCATCTTGTCATTCTTGCAGATTGATACATTTTCTGTTCCCAGTCATTGGCTTCTCACAATCTCATCTTCTTTGTTTCTCCTATATTCTTTCATCCAATTACATATCCTGATGTTAATCTCCTATCTTTTCTATCTAAGCTTCTAATTTTTCCTTTCCTACTTGTCCTCTGATTCTGCTCTCCAAAGGGGTATCTAATATTATCTATCACACATTACCTATCACACTTCATTTCCTTTCACCTCCTATTCTCATCTGTTCCAATCATCTGCTCCTCTCAATCCTCCATTAATGTATAGCTCATCACATCTCAAGCAACAAGGATAAGACTGCATACTTATTGCTGCATTTAAAGCCAGACCTGAATAACTGCTGGCTAATGGGAGTCCAAACATCTGTGAAGATGCTCCTTGGCATATTTAGGGAACATATTTGAAAATGTGGAAAGAGAAATGTGGTGGAAAACTCCAACAAGAGTCAACAACTGGA
The DNA here is from genome assembly GCF_051295495.1 of Thamnophis sirtalis. Classification (NCBI taxonomy): domain Eukaryota; kingdom Metazoa; phylum Chordata; class Lepidosauria; order Squamata; family Natricidae; genus Thamnophis; species Thamnophis sirtalis. The sequence goes on from NW_028261388.1 coordinate 77,272,046, forward strand.
AATAAACAAAAATGTGATTTGATTTGATTTGATTATATTTATATGCCGCCCTTTTCCCCTGAAGGGGACTCAGGGCGGCTCACAATTCAAATCGGGGAAGGGGGGTACAGACAGAAAATAAAAGACGAAACATAACAATACATAATTTAAAAACACACAACAGTCATACCATTCGAGACGGGGGCAACAGCTCTTTAGCCCCAGGCCTGTCGGAACAGCCAGGTTTTAAGGGCTTTGCGGAAGGCCTGGAGGGTGATGAGGGTTCGAATCTCCACGGGGAGTTCGTTCCAGAGGGTCGGAGCAGCCACAGAGAAGGCTCTCCTCCAGGTAGTCGCCAGTCGGCACTGGCCGGCGGATGGAATTCGGAGGAGGCCTAATCTGTGGGATCTGATCGGTCTAGTGGAGGTGATTGGCAGCAGGCGGTCTCTCAAGTACCCATGATTGGGTACAAAATGATTGTTCATTTTTCAAAAGATAACAGTCACTGGTCTTTTGCATCCAAACAAGCCAAGAACAAGCACCCCAAAGTCATAAATAACGTTGATTAATCTTAGCATTAAAATACAATACATTAAAAAGAATCCCCAATAGAGAGAACTGCTTTAAAACAGGTAAGGAAAAAAGAAAAATCAGGCATTCTTCGTGGTTTATAAAATGTTATAAACATAGTCTGAAATGCAAGGTTAACAGCTTTGACATACTAAAAGTGTCAAGGTTTAAATTGTTCTTCTAACAAACTGACCATATACTTCACTGTGGAAGGGTGATGAGAGTTAAGAAGCAGAATTACACATTCTTACATCTAATCTAAAAGGTTGAATCATGGCAACTGGACCAAAAATGTGTTAAACTGAGAGGTTTCGCTCCCCATCCAGGAAGTCAAAATAAAAAAAATAGATAGGCAGTGAGTTAGAATCATTGGAATGTACCAATTCTTGCCATACCAACTTCAAGAGCTTCTCCCAAAATGTATTGCAATACATCAATGAAGTCATATTGATTTATTTGGTATCCTTTGTTATCTCCAATCTGGATGATTGAGTCTTCATTGACATATTCTTCCAGCTACTCTTTTTCTACTCAAGACATAAATTCTATAGGTATTTAGTCACCAGCAACAAATCTGGTTTGAGAAATCTGAATTGATTTGTTGTATTATCTATTTGTTTTAATGCCTATCCAGGGTATTCTTATGAGTCTTTTCTTAAGAATACCTGTACTATTGCTGCATATCCTGATATTTGTAGGGACACCTTTTGTATGGAATCCTTTGAGGCAAGTCACCCCTCCTAGAAGAATGACATATTTTGAGAAATATTTTAAAAGGCAGAATATTATATTTTCCCTAAAAAAAGAAATAGAAATCTTAAGGGAGACAGAAACTCAGTCCCAGCTCCCTGCCCCCAGCAGATATTTGGTGCCCATTAAGAAAGACTGGGCTATCCTATCTACAAGGCAAAAGACCTTCAGCCTCAGGGTGATAGGATTAGCCCTCACTCAAGATCCAAACCAGGACAAAGCCATTAAGACACAATAGGAATTGCCCAGCATCCTTTCAGAACACAAGTGTCTTCATTACATCATCACCACCAAGCTTCAACCAAATCTGGGAGCTCAGACAAACTCAGTGATGACCCAGTGGTGAAATTCAAAAAGATTTACTACTGGTTCTATGGGTGTGGTTTGGTGGGCATGGCAGGGGAAGGATACTGCAAAATCTCCATTCCCTCCCCACTCCTGGGGGAAGGATATTGCAAAATCTCCATTCCACCCTACTCCAGGGGAAGGATACTGCAAAATCTCCATTCCCTTCCCACTCCAGGGGAAGGATATTTGCAAAATCTCCATTCCCTCCCCACTCCTGGGGGATATTTGCAAAATCTCCATTCCCTCCCCACTCCAGGGGAAGGATACTGCAAAATCTCCATTCCCTCCCCACTCCAGGGGAAGGATACTGCAAAATCTCCATTCCTACCCCACTTCGGGACCAGCCAGAGGTGGTACTTACCGATTCTCTGAATTACTCAAAATTTCCACTACCAGTTCTCCAGAACCTGCTGGATTTCACCCCTGCTATGACCCCTGCATAGCCCCATGGGAGTCTGACAGCAGCCAATAGAATACCCAGGAACAGGAAGCTCGAGGGCAAGGCCCAAGGGAGGGTATAAATAACCTTCACTCTCCATTCCATGTGGTCAGCTGCCCAGGACCTCAAATCCATGTGGTCCTGTCCAATAATAAATCATCTTTCCAATCAGCCTTCATGTTTCCAGTATCTTTCTCCCCACTTGGAACTGAACCAGATGGATATTTCTTCCAATACCTTATTACAGGGGTGTCAAACTCAAAGCCCGGGGCCCAGGATCTGGCCCACAGGGTACTTAGTTTTCGCCTCCAGGCCTGCCGTAGAAACTGCAAAGGACCGGTGGTGCCTCTGCCAGCAAAAACGGAGATTGGGAGTACCGCGTGCACCCTCCTGGGCTCCATTTTCACTGGCAAAGGGTTGCAGGAGGCCGTCGCAGCCGAAAATGGAGCTCGGTAATCCGTTTTTGCTGGCAGAGTGCTCAGGTCACCAGAGGCGTTCGACACGTGTGCTGAGCTGGCCACACACCCCTACGCCCCCCAAGGTCAAACACAACCCTGATGCAGCCCTCAATGAAATCGAGTTTGACACCCCTGCGCTCTACATGGGGCTGCCCTTGAAGAGTGTTTGAAGACTCCAGTTAGTCCAGAACGCAGCCGCGCGAGCGATTGTGGGTGCACCTAGGTACACCCACGTTATACCTATCCTCCGCGAGCTGCACTGGCTGCCCACTGGTCTCCAGACACGCTTCAAGGTCCTCCAAGCCCTACATGGCATAGGATCTGGCTACCTGAGAGACCGCCTCCTGCCAATCACCTCCCAAAGACCAATTAGATCGCACAGACTAGGTCTCCTCCGGATTCCATCTGCCGGCCAATGTCAGCTGGCGACTCCCCGGGGGAGGGCCTTCTCTGTTGCAGCTCCGGCCCTCTGGAACGATCTCCCCGTTGAGATACGGACCCTTACTACCCTTCCGGCCTTCCGTAAAGCAACTAACACCTGGCTGTTCCGGCAGGCCTGGGGCTGTTGAATTATCCAGCCCCACTTTAAGTTATGAATGTTGCTGTAATTTTAAATTGTTGTATTGTTTTATGTATTCCCCCTCCCTTTTTTATTGTAAGCCGCCCGGAGTCTTCCAAGAGTGGGCGGCATACAAAACTAATAAACTAAACTTATTACAATGCCAATAGTTTTCCTGTGAGTTCAAATCCTGCCTTAAGCCATGAAAAATTGACTGGGTGACTTTGGCCCAATTACTCTCTCTCAGCCCAACCCATCTCATGGCATTTTTGTTGTAGGGAAAACAGAGGGAGAGAGGGGTTGGATATGTGTGCCACCTTAGATTGTTTTTAAAAATAAAATAAAGGCAGGAAACAAACAAACAAACAAATATGCAAATAACAACAACAATTGCTGGAAGACTGAAAGGCTATGCTGTGAACACAGCACCCTGGAGAAGGACTCTATGCAAGATTTTATTTGTATATAAATAAATGATTGTAAGATATAATTTATTCAAGCTCAATTCTCCGTCCTCCACAAGCAGAAAACACTGCTAAAACTGGTTCCGGCTAGAGTTGTGTGCCCAGGCTTAAGCAGATGAGTAGGACCTGGGGGAGGATGAGTCAATAGATAGAGGATTTACATGGGTAGGAGACAGAGGTGGGTTCCTACCAATTCGCACCTATTCTATAGAACCGGTTCGTCAAATCTACCGAACCGGTTAGAAGAGGTTCCACCAGTGGACCCGGAAAGCAGGCCACACCTACAGAAGAGGTTCCAAAATTTTTTGAAACCCACCACTGGTCCTTGGATATAATTATTCTACACTATCATGCTCATATTTATAAAACTCAGTGCCTCTGTGAAAGGTAAGGATGACTACTGCGTTTGTGGTGCAATCAGAACATGGCGTGTGTTGAAGTTGTTTTAACGCAAACCAAAGATGCCTTTTATAAAACAAGTTTACATCATATTCTTATGCATGCCAGTGCTGTGTGTGAGGTAATTGAAGGTGGTTCTGACAAGTGTCATCGGCATCTTCATATCCGGACACATGGGCGGCAAGCCACTCCCATCTGGTCACATGGGCGGCAAGCCACTCCCACAAAGGAGGCCACACCCACAGAGTAGGTTCGAACAATTTTTGAAACCCACCACTGGTAGGAGAGGAGCCAGCAGTTCTCAGGACAGCCCAGCCCTGATGTAAATATGTAACTGCTAGGCTTCAGGGCCACCAAATGATGTGTGAAGTACCCATTAATTCAAAAGAGCATGAGGACAAAATTTTAACTTTAAACCCTTCCGGGGGAAAAACAGTATTTTATATCTTTGCATTAGCAGCATCTGAAATAAAGACTGCAACTAGACAAACTCTATCTGAGAATTTTCATCAGTGGAACTGAGCTAAGCTGCTATCTGTCAAAAGATCTATGATTTACTCCTGAGCCCTGACAACAAGCTGAGCTGAAATACTCTGCTGGTTGTATTTGACTCGCAAGCTGCCAGTTCCCCACCTGTGTCTTAAGACACATCCGCCCGAACGGGCAAAAACTAATTCAGATTTTCTTCATTCCCCTCTAAACGTGGAATTATCCTCCCAGGTGAAAATGATCTCTCACAAACAGTGACGTGCGGTGAGGTTTATGGCTGGTGAGGCAAAAAGAAAGAAAGCGGCTTTTGGCTGCCCCGCCGCTATGTCCGACATAGAGGCGTCAAGCGGCTTCAAGAAAGCCGCTTTTGCCCGCCCCAACACTATGTCCGACATAGAGGAAGGATGCCTCTGTCGGACATAGTGTCGGGGCGCACAAAAGCCGCTTTCTTTCTGTGCCAAAGGTGGGATTTGATCAACCTTGTTCCCTTACACTCTGAACTTACTTCCTGAGATCCTGTTTTAAAGAATCGTTCAATGCTTTCAGCACAGAAACACTGAACCCTCACAAGGAATGTGGATTTAAAGTCACTCGGTCTGGAACACTTTACACTTCAGTTATGCGGCAAAAGAAAGCATCAGCCCGCCAGCAGGGGTGGGTAAAAGACCCGCCTCTGCTGGCGGGCTGCCCCAAGACAGAGAAAGAAAGCTGGCGGGCTGCCCTCCCTGCCTCTCCTACCCCCTTCCCTCTGAGTGAAGAAAGAAACACATGCGCACACACACAGACACACACACATACACAGAGACAAATTACTTACAATTACTTACAAATTAATTTTGAATTCCTCCCCCTTCTTCCGACCCACATATTTTCCAGCTGTTTCACAATCACAGAGGATTTCAACTCTGCTCTTGCCTGCCATCATGAAAATGTAAAAATGTAAAAGGAAAAAGGCAAGAGCTGCTGAGGTCAGGCTGGGTTAGCTGCTGCCAGAGTCCCCAGTGGATGACTCTGCTTAACTGTTTAAAAAAGCCTCTTAAAAAAACGCCCTCTACAGGAGGAGGCAAAAGAACCACGTGCCTCATCTACATAAGGAATTTTTCGGCTTTTAACCCTTGCTTAACTCTGCTCCAGTGATCATAAAGTCAGACTAAATGAGGCCCGTGGTTCTCCTGCCTCCTCCTGTAGAGGGCACTTTTTAGAGGCTTTTTTAAACAGTTAAGCACTAAGCAGAATCATCCACTGTGACTCTGGCAGCAACTAGCTCAGTCTTTTTCCTTTTACATTTTTTTTCCTTTTCATGATGACAGTGGTGAGGCTCTGCCTCCCCTGACTGCACGTCACTGCTCACAAACTGCAACCCCAGAATTCTTTGGATGAAATCACAACCACCAAAATACTTAAGTTAGTAATAAACGAAGCTTTCAATAGTTTCTTGATTTAGATTTAAGAATGTTCAATATAATTCCCAAGTTATTCCTGAGAGAATAAATAAACGGGTATGCCAATAGAGTGCCTGATCAATCTACCACTTTACATATTATCATCTGTTTTTGCCACCCATTCTAATTTTTTTGCTGCACGTCAACACAGAATTTCCATTGCTTGAATCACTTTGTCAGATCATATACTCTGGCCCTTCTGTATATCCAGCCAAATTAATTCTTGCTAAATGAGAACTAAAAGACAAATTGATAGAGAAAGACAAAGAAGATTAGCTTAACTTCAGACCACTGTTTCTCTTTCTATTATTGCATTCAATAATCAATTGTCATGTAGGTGTGGATTGCTGGTAGTATGGATAATGACTGTTAACGGTAAGGATAATTTTTGCAAAGAAAACATCAAGGGGGAAAATGTTAGTGGGGAAATTAATTTGATTTGGGAGATGGTTTTTCCCCCAACCACTTTAAGTAATCCCACAGAAAGACAAATGAAAATATACAGTGTGCTGAAAAACACAATTCTCTAATTCTGTAGATGGAGAGGGAATTTCTGCAGGAGACAACCAAAGGCAGAAGGATGTGATTTATTTTCTTCCTTTTCTTTCAACAATGGTACCTTCTCTGTAAATCTATATAAGGAAAAATTTGTAGGAAGAAGTTTCAAGGGAACAAAACTGATGTATACGCCTATCCTCATAATGGGTAATATCAGCTCTGCATTTCTATGTATTATTCAATAACACATCACAAATAATGCTTATGAGTCTGGAGGCCACCATCTGATGAACACCTTAGGGCCATGATGGTGGCACGCGGAACCATATGAACCATACAAGAGCCACACAATATACCAGAGGGGAAGGGTAGAGGAGAGGAAGGGGAAGGAGAGAAGGGACAGGAGAGGAGGAAGGAAGGAAGGAGAGAAGAAAGAGAAGAAAGGGGGGAAGGAAGGAGGGAGAGAAGGAGAGAAGAAAGGAGGGAAGGAAGGAGAGAAGGAGAGAAGAAAGAAGGGAAGGAAGGAGGGAGGAGGGAATGAAGGAGAGAAGAAAGGGGGAAGGAAGGAGGGAAGGAGAGAAGAAGGGAGGGAAGGAAGGAGAGAAGAAAGGAGAGAAGAAAGGGGGAAGGAAGGAGGGAAGGAAGGAGGAAAGGAAGGGGAGGAGAGAAGGAGAGAAGGAGAGAAGAAGGGAGGGAAGGAAGGAGGGAAGGAAGGAAGAAGTAGGATTGTTGTAAAATAAGATGGGTTTATGGGATGGTAAGAAAGCAACCTCAATTATATTGTTAACTGTAGGGGAGAAAAATTGTTACAAATACATATTATTAATAACAGTTATGAGATCATATAATTGTGAATGTATATATGAGAAATAAAAATAAAAAAAATTGGAAGAGAAAAGATCAATCCATTTCAAATACTCATATATAAAGCTAATATTTCTATGATTATTTGCTATAAAATAGCATTATTTAACAAACTAAAAAAAAAAAGAGCCATGGATTTTTAAATGTTCTTTGACCATGTAACATCAACGCCTGCTTCTGAAATCACAGCTTCAAAGACAGTGGGAATGTAGTTTCAGTTCAAGAAGCAAGTTTCAAGAGTTAGCTTAGAGATAAGAGAATCAAGCTCCCAATCCCAGCCATTGGAAGCAGCATTTCCTCAAGAGTTGTTCCTTCAAGACAGGTAAGGAGAAGCAGAGCTAGTTCTTTGAGAAGTGCACCTTCAAAGGCCTGACATCAGATTGAATTGAACGTTTTTGATGGAATTCTTTGACTCTTTCTATATGGAAAAAGTCTACTTGGGAAGGCTGTTTTCTTGCAGAGAGGGGTAGAAGACCCAACTTCTTCAGAGCATTCTCCAACCCCCTATCATTAAAAGAGTGATATTGCTGGAAAACCTAATATGACCATATATATGTCCAGTAGGTAGATAGGCAGGTAGGTAGAAGATATAATTATTATCAGTCTCAATCATCAACTATGGCATAGAAGCCTCACTGACTATCTATCTATCTATCTATCTATCTATCTATCTATCTATCTATCTATCTATCTATCTATCTATCTATCATCTATCTATCTATCTATCTATCTATCTATCTATCTACCTACCTACCTACCTACCTACCTACCTACCTATCATCTATCTATCTATCTATCTATCTATCTATCTATCTATCTATCTATCTATCTATCTATCTATCTATCTATCTATCTATCCATTCATCCATCCAAGACCCCCTCTCTCTCACTCACACCCATAAAATATATATCTCTCTGTCTCTCTCTATCCACCCACCCACCCATCCATCTACTACCTACAAACACACCCACCCATACACACACACACACACCCATACACACACACACACACACACACACACCTCAGTCTCTCATACTGGATCAGGCGATATTCTGGTAATATAGGGGGTTGGACTAGAAGACCCCCAAAGTCTCTTCTAATTCTGTTATTCAATAATGATGCTTTAACAATAGGAACATTTATCAGCAAGAGTTTCATCAAGCCAGTTCAACTGTTACAGCAACTCCTCCAAGCTCCTGGCTACTGCAGTTTGGTGCAGTGCCAAAAAAAAAAAAAAGTATTTTCTTGAGAGCAACAAAGGAAGCGCAAAGCCAGCATGGCACATTCCATCCACCTGGTTGGGATTGTCTGATCCCCTGTCAGTTCACTTAGAAGCAGTGCCAGAAATCATGAAATAGCAAGGTCACATAATTGTCCATCTGGTATCGGCAAGAGGGAAAGAGGTGGGGCTTCCCTCACAAAATGCAAACCACTTTGGCCCAGCCAGGATTAATTGCCATTGACCTTATCCCTTCTTAGAACTGTCACCTGAGTTGCCATTTTAATTAGGCATCCAATGCTTTGTTGGCTAAATGTTAAAAATGGAATACCTGGACTTTCCTTATTGTCACAGCTGCTTTCTTTTTACCTTTAGCAGTATTATCCAGACAACACACCAATGGTCTGTTAATAGGTGCATCAGTGGTGGGTTTCAAAAATTGTTCGAACCTACTCTGTGGGTGTGGCCTCCTTTGTGGGAGTGGCTTGCTGCCCATGTGACTGGATGGGAGTGGCTTGCCGCCCATGTGTTCTCTCTCTCTCTCTCTCTCTCTCTCTCTCTCTCTCTCTCTCTCTCTCTCTCTCTCTCCTTTTGTCTCTCTGTCCCTTTTTTCTTTTTTTCTTTCATCTCTCTCTCACTGGAATAGTGCATTAGAGTCCAATACGACAGGATAGGAAGACCAGAAAAATAACAACAGTGAATCACGCCCTTCATCCATGCTTCAATGTTGACAGGCTCTACTTACCAAGGAAAATGGGTGGACATGGAATGTTGCAAGTGCACCAGACAGTTGAAGACCAAAAAAGGTGTGGCCTCCTTTGTGGGAGTGGCTTGCCGCCCATGTGACCGGATGGGAGTGGCTTGCCGCCCATGTGACCGGATATGAAGATGCCGACGACACTTGTCAGAACCACCTTAAATTACCTCACACACAGCACTGGCATGCATAAGAATATGATGTAAACTTGTTTTTTAAAAGGCATCTTTGGTTTGCGTTAAAACAACTTCAACACACGCAATGTTCTGATTGCACCACAAACGCAGTAGTCATCCTTACCTTTCACAGAGGCACTGAGTTTTATAAATATGAGCATGATAGTGTAGAATAATCATATCCAAGGACCAGTGGTGGGTTTCAAAAGTTTTGGAACCTCTTCTGTAGGTGTGGCCTGCTTTCCGGGTCCACTGGTGGAACCTCTTCTAACTGGTTCAGTAGATTTGACGAACCGGTTCTACTGAATAGGTGCGAACTGGTAGGAACCCACCTCTGAGGTACATATATATCTTCAACTTATCTTGTTTCACTGAGAATTCTTTAACCAAAGTATTAGACTTAGCGTCTTATCCAGTCTGAAGCATCTGATCTTTGAAATTTAGGAAAAGTAGAATTTAAACATATGACGACCATTGTTTGTTTGTTTTTAAAAAAAACTTTAACAATGATACAGTATACATAGATAGTCCTTCGCATAAAACCACAATTGGAACCAGAATTTCTGTCGTACGTCGGTGCAGTCATAAAGCAAATCATCTCATGGCCACACTCAATTTTACTGCAGTTGTTAAACAAATCATGTAGTCATTATGTGAACCACACAGCCATTGAGGAAATCTAGGAGATGATCAGGCTGAGAATGAGGGGGGGGGTGTCAAATATGTCATCAGTCCTGCGCTCACAATGGATCGAAGTCCAGCCCACCTTGAATTCCATTGATTCTTATCTACCGCGAATTTGTTTTAACCATTAGTAGTACAGATTCTTACAGAGAGCATTAGTATACAATCAAGCTACATTCATTTACATTGCCTGGACTTCTGATTTCCTGCACTTGATATCAGCTTTCCCTTTGCTTTCAAGGGTTGGTGGGCACCACACAAATTTCTTAAATGAAACACCAGGTCTCAAAGAAATCCAATGGGAATTTTAGTTTTGACCTAGGCCTACAGACTCAAATCTGCGGATTAATGAACTAAAACTTTAATTGATTAATCAGTCAAGTCAGATTATAAATCAGCAGGGGCAAATCTAAATCAATGGGACCCACTTCCTGAACCTATTTTGGCTCAGCAGGATGTTTGCGGTAGGCCCAGATTCATATTAATATACATTATCCTCAGAGCAGTGTTGTTATTGGCCTAGAATATGGTTCACCGACAAATGTGCGATAGACATATGCGCGCCGACAAAACCGCGATGGACAAATGAGCGCCGTCAAAATCGCTAACTGATTTTCGACAATAGCGTGACGAAAATTGCGCGACGACAAAATCATGCCAGACTTAACCCTAACCCTAATCAAACAGTAACAGTAGTTTTCTTGATTTATTGTGCTTGTCATCGCGCTTTTGTCGTCACGATTTTGACGTCGCAAATTTGTCGGCGCGCATATGTCTATCGTGCAATTGTCGGGTCACGCTAGAATATACATTATGTCTAATGTTGTGTAAAGTAGATTTTGTGTCTTTTTTTCCTGATTTTAACACTTTATATGAAATATATGTGTGTATTACTTCATCTTGATTCTAACATTCTAATTGTTTCCTAATTATTTCTCTTGGGATTTTAAAACTGTTGCATGCCAATACATTTTAGATTAGCTTGCTTTTTGTTGATTCCACATTTTCTACCCCTGTTATATAGCTCGCATTAATTTTCTTCAGTGAAATACCCACAGAGAAAATATTTCAAGTCTGTATTCACAAACAGATGGTTTCTTTTCATTTTTAAACTAAAAAAGGATAATCACAAAAAAGCTAGTTATTAACAAGATGTCAGAGGAATAATTCGGCATCTTATTCACACATTAAAAAAAAACCAGCACAGAAGCTTGATCATTACTGGCCTTATGGACATAACAAAGGCATGAAAAGTTCAAACATGTAGATTCTACCAAATATGTTCTTAGAAATATTCCAGTTAATGGAAAAGTAGATCAAGCAAGGAGAAAGCATGTAGAGTATGAGAGTTTATCTATCTATCTATCCATCCATCCATCATCATCCATCTCATCTTTAGAAAATGATATATTAAAAAATAATAATGCTACTATGTGGAAACCATCACTAAATTTTATATCGCAATAACAATATTCTTTCTGTAGTGAAAATATTGCACATAATATGCAAAAATGATGTTGGATCTCAAGTACAAAGCTTTCAAAGAGTATTAAGCCCTCTAAAAGTCTGATTCATATATTCCACATGAAAACAATCCTCTGTGTGATTAAGAAAGAACAGCCCACACTTGCTGGAATCGTGTCTCATATTAACATACTTGTATTGGGAGGCAGGGCATACAAAGAGAATCTAGAAATGTTAACATATATGCTAGCTAAAAACCTAATTATTATATTCACTGCATAGTAGCCATTGGAAGCTGAATTTAAGGCAGCAATAGCACTATTTTAATCACCGTGGGATCCCATCTGCGCAGAACAAATTCTCCACATCCTCTTGAAAAATAACCAAAATTATCCAGGTTTCTATAAGTAGCATGGATTGTAAATCAGGTTGAAATTGCAGTTAAAAGCAATGAGTAGATGAAACCCCATCCAATTAACTTCAACTTATAATTACAATAAGAGTGCCAATCAGAGGTGGGTTCCTACCAGTTCGCACCTATTCGGTAGAACCGGTTCGTCAAATCTACCGAACCGGTTAGAAGAGGTTCCACCAGTGGACCCGGAAAGCAGGCCACACCTACAGAAGAGGTTCCAAAATTTTTTGAAACCCACCACTGGTCCTTGGATATGATTATTCTACACTATCATGCTCATATTTATAAAACTCAGGGCCTCTGTGAAAGGTAAGGATGACTACTGCGTTTGTGGTGCAATCAGAACATTGCGTGTGTTGAAGTTGTTTTAACGCAAACCAAATATGCCTTCTAAAAAACAAGTTTACATCCTATTCTTATGCATGCCAGTGCTGTGTGTGAGGTAATTGGTGGTTCTGACAAGTGTCGTCGGCATCTTCATATCCGGTCACATGGGCGGCAAGCCACTCCCATCCAGTCACATGGGCGGCAAGCCACTCCCACAAAGAAGACCACACCCACAGAGTAGGTTCGAACAATTTTTGAAACCCACCACTGGTGCCAATAAGCTTTTAAATATGGTAAAGATAGGGCAGCAGAGCAATAAGGAAGTTCTTTAAATCCAGTGTTAAGGGTGCACTGACCCCTAGAGCATAGGGAAAATGCATTATTATTCAATTAGTGAATGGTTAAGAGGGTAGAGATAGTCCTCAACTTATAACCATTCCTTTAATGATGGTTTGGAATGACAGCCTCAGAAACACCATCGGAAAATCTTGCACCAGCATCAGGGTCAAGTGATTGCGACCTGGATGCTTGGCGACTTGTTCACACTTACAACTGATTGCCAAGTGCCAGCTTCCACAGAAAGTCAATGGGGAAGCTGGCAGGGAAGATTGTAAGCTGGTTCTGCTGACCGATGAAAAGGATTCCCTCGGTCTCTGAGGGAAAGAGCGGCCTTTTGAGGGGAGCTGAACTCCGTTAACAGGCTCAGAAACTGAACCAGGATCCTCAAGGTTTGGGTTAATTACCAGTTAGCTCAACAACCAAGATTCCTGTCCCAAGTGTGATTGTAAGTCAAGGGCTACCTATAAAGTTGAACTTAAATCCTGCTAATAGGATTCAGTTTTTTAGCATGTTAGAGAGAAATTAGCAAAGTGTTTTCTTTTCGACTTCCCACTGTAGAATTTAAACTGGAGCTGGAGACAATTAACATTAGTATTTATATTTGTATTTGTATTTTATTATTTGTATGCCGCCCTTCTCCGGGAGGACTCAGGGCGGCGAACAATTCAAGGGGGAAAAGGGGGAACATAAAAAGACAAAATACAAATAATAAAAGTAGACAACAGTCGCACAACCATACATGTCGAGAGGGGAGGAAACTCATCACCCCCAGGCCTGCCGGCAAAGCCAGGTTTTGACGGCTTTTCGGAAGGCCTGGAGAGAGGTGAGGGTCCAAATCCCTGCGGGGAGTTCATTCCAGAGGGCCGGAGCTGCCACAGAGAAGGCCCTCCCCCGGGTAATAGCCAGGTGGCATTGGCTGGTAGATGGCACCCGGAGGAGGCCAACCCTGTGAGATCTAATGGGTCTGTGGGAGGTAATTGGCAGCAGGCGGTCTCTCAAGTACCCAGATCATACACATAGTATCATACACATTCAGCTTTACAACTCATTTCCAACCGATTGCCCATTTTATTAACTCTTACCCATTCAGCATTTCCTGATATTAAGCTATAATGATATTCTTTTGGGCTGTAAAGTCCCTTTTGTGTGTGTTTTTTTTCCTAAGATTTTTTGTAGTAAATCATGGAACGGTGCAAGTCAAAATGTCTAATCATCATGGAGAAGACCACATTGTATACATGATCACAATCCTTGAAATAATTGTTGAGTTATGGATAGACTATTTAGAAGAAGGAAGCCACCAGTTCACAAAATACTTTTGTAGAAAAGACAACATATCTCTCTAAAAATCTGTGCTTCTTAGCTTTAAGTCCTCCTCAACTGAGTACATTTGTAAACCGTGTAAATCTTGATTTATACAGTACATCTTGTATATAACATAGACCTAATGTGCAGATATCTGCTTGCCACTAAACAGATAATAGATACATTATTCCATGTGCATTGAGACAAGAGACTCAGTTTTGTGCGTGCAGAACTGATGCCACTAAACAATTCAGTCCTAATAGATACACTATTCCATGTGCACTGAGTCCAGAGACTCGATTTTGTGCGTGCAGAACTGAAAATCATCAGATTAAAATGTACACTGCCTCTCAGAAAAAAGTACCAAAGGACTGGAAACAGTGAGAAAATTTTGAGCTCTTATATTATCAAGCTACAAAGATAATCACAGTTCCATTCTAATTAGAACAGCTCTATTTTATGCAGATGATAAGAAGGATAATAGATTCTTCTGATCAGTAGAAATTTGATTTGATTTGATTTGATTTGTCTTGTATGCCGCCCACTCCCGAAGGACTCCGGACGGCTCACAATAGACAAGGGAAAGGGGGAAAACTAGACAAAGACAACACTTTAAAAATAAAACCGCAACATTCACAATTTCCGTGGGGCTGGATATTTCACAGCCCCCCCCGGCCAGCTGGAGCAGCCAGGACTTGGTGGCTTTGCGGAAGGCCGGGAGGGTAGTAAGGGTCCGGATCTCGACAGGGAGATCATTCCAGAGGGCTGGAGCTGCAACAGAGAAGGCTCTCCCCCGGGGGGTCGCCAGCCAACATTGGCTGGCAGATGGAATCCGGAGGAGACCTAACCTGTGAGATCTAATCGGTCTGAGGGAGGTAATCGGCAGGAGGCGGTCTCTCAGGTACCCAGGTCCGATGCCATGTAGATCTTTATAGGTAGCGACCAGCACCTTGAAGCGGATTTGGAGACTAATGGGTAGCCAGTGCAGCTCGCGGAGGATAGGTGTGACGTGGGTGTACCTGGGTGCACCCACAGTCACTCGCGCGGCTGCGTTCTGGACTAACTGGAGTCTTCGAACACTCTTCAAGGGCAATAAGGGAAATAAGTCACCAGGAAATATATTGATTTTGTTGTTTTTCGTTTTGTTTTGTTCAAGAACTCCACATCTCAAACTATTCAACCCAACCTAAGTTGTAGAACATCAATGCTTCTCTTGAAATTTGCCACCACAAAAAAAAAAAAAAAACTCGTTAAAGAAATACTTTTTTGACTGGTTAGAAAACTCGGGGCATTCAATTTTCCAGGATTTATTATTACACAAAAAGAAGAAATATGTTTACCCACTGTGCTTCGGTTTATTCATTCTGATTATATTCTCACATTGTTAACTTTTATCCAACAAAAACAAAGATTTTCTGAAGAAAAAGACACTCATCTTGATTCCTCCATTATACCTCTACAATATCATTTTTGAGATGCACCAAACAGAACTGTGCAGAGTATTCCAAGTGCAATAATAGCTTTGATTCATATGAAGGTAAAATCATTTAGTCATTTCCTAAGGTAGGTGACCTGAAATTTATGTTTTTCGTGATACTCATAAAATGATATTTTTCCATCAGTTAACAGTACCACCTGTTATGCTACTTAATATCAGCACCAGGGGTGGGTTTCTCGCCCCATTCCAACCGGTTCGGTTGGAACGGGGCCGGCGGTGTCCTCGTGCACGCGCGCAGTGCACGTATGCGTACTAGCGTCTGTGCGATGCTCCAGCTGCTCCTGGAGGATCGCGCAGGCGCTGTATGCGTCCTGCGCATGCGTGGAAGTGCAGAACTCGTCAAAACCGGGTAAGAAATGCGGGCGGGTGGACCCTTCGGCGTTCCCGGAAGTTACTTACTTCCGGGTTCGCCGACCAACCGGTTCGCGGGAACCGTCGCGAACTGCCTGAAACCCACCCCTGATCAGCACCAAGGATTATGCGAAAATGGAAGGAAAGTAGGTCTGATGTGCATTGCAACACGCTTCGGTACCTTAGTAAGGTACATGACGACTGATAAGCAAAGTTCATAAAAACAATACCAATTACCCTTTCATTGTTTCTGACAGACAATAGTTTGCTTGGGAATCCCAGATGTGATTATCTATTCTAATATGTAACAAAAGTCTTGTTTCTCCTGGCAGGTTCATAAAAATAGTGCCTTTATAAATTTTGCTTCATTTGCCAATTTAGAACTGGGAAGGCAATTTGATTACCATTACTCTTGAAAAGAAGGAATAACTTGGCGTGATTTGGTCTGATGTTTCTCTGAAAATAGAAGGCGTAAGTGTCAGACTTTACAGTCTCAATTTGTGTTCTTAAAATACATGTTCACGATTCCCTCTGAAGTCAAGAAGACTTGTATCCTACAGAAGCATTTGGGCTAAGAGCCAGTAATATCTTCCTTGTTAAAGCAAACCTTGGAATATGATATTACATCCCCTTTATCGGACGAAATGACATTTATATGCTCTTATAAAGCTCAATCTCCTTTATAAAAATAAAGAGACCGCCTGCTGCCAATTACCTCCAACAGACCTATTAGATCCCACAGATTAGGCCTCCTCTGAATTCCATCTACTGGCCAATGCCGATTGGCTACCACCCGGAGGAGGGCCTTCTCTGTGGCTGCTCCGGCCCTCTGGAACGAGCTCCCCGTGGAGATTCGAACCCTCACCACCCTTCAGGCTTTCCGCAAAGCCCTTAAAACCTGGTTGTTCTGACAGGCCTGGGGCTGACGGGTTCCCCGCCCCCGCTCGAATTGTGTGGTTGTTGAGTGTTTTTTTTTAAATTGTTTGTAGTTGTTTGTCTGTTGTTTTTCCTCCTGTTTGTATTCCCCCCCCCTTACTTTGGTTTGTGAGCCGCCCTGAGTCCCTCTGGGAATAGGGCGGCATAGAAATGCAATAAATCAAATCAATCAAATCAAATAAAAATGAATTAGCCACTAAAGCAGTAGGATAGTATAATACAAAATTGCAGATACTATCTAGAGAAAGTTGAGCATTTGAGGTTTCACTGAAATTAGCTATATCAAAGTATTTTTTTTTATCCTGGTAGGAACATCCTGCCTTGCATCAGAGAAAGATTGTGCCCATTCCCCTTAATAGACCATTTCAGGGTAGCAGGCATTAACTGTTTGGCTACAATTCAGTGCCACGGCCATATGCCAGAATGAAAAATTACTAGGGAGGTGTTACCTTCCCTTATATCTGCATTTGAATACTGTACAATTATGGTGTTGAATACATGGAACATGTATTAAGTGTATTCTAGCTAAATCCACTGCAGGTGGTAAGTTCCTCCTTCCAAAACAGGTAAAACGAGGATCCAGATTGTTTGCAGCAATATGCTGACTCTGTCAACCGCTTAGAAAGTGCTATAAAGCATTACGAAATGGTATATAAGTCTAAGTGCTATTGCTATTATCACCAAAAAAAAAAGGAAATGTTTTGGATAAATGTCTCTAGTTGTTGGATGCTCCTTATAAATTTAGTGTGTTTTTCATTACTCCAAGATTACTCTTTTTTAAAAAAAAATATTGTTATTCTTTTTAAAGAAAACAACACATACAAAACAAAGCAAGAAGAAAAAAGCAACTTTCCTCCATTTCATCAAGCATGTCGTTTGATTACAAGTTTTTGTGCCTCAATTCTTAAGAATCACATCACTGGTTTTGCATTAAACATAACTGAATATTTCGCTGTCCTTGAGCATTATGTGTTCAAATTACCATTAATATTCTTTCATTTGCAACAATCTTTATTTCCTTAAAATCATAATTATCTATCAAATAACAATGAGTCTTTAAAGTATTATAATATCACAAGGAGAAAAAGCAGAGATTAGAACAAAGAATTCCCATTAATTTATAATATACATTAATATTTTCAATTGACCATAATGTTACAAATCATCCAGAGTTCCAAAAGTAGTTTTCCATTATTAATTATTAATCCATATAGTAAAGTATTTCAAATCATGTGTATATCAATTGTTCATTACATCATCATTGGTCCATTTAATATACAAAGATATTTCTAATATAAAATGGTCACTACATGCAATTATACCAAAGTGTTCAAATCATCCCACTCTTATACGTTGAGATTGTTATTGTCCATTATATATCATGTGAAACCCCAAGATTACTCTTGAGGCATATCTTTCCCAGTTTTAACATAAGCAGCACCCAGTAATGCTTCACAACTGCCATTAAAAAGCAAAATAATTAGGAATAATCTAAACTGCTCAAAGTTTGTGCAACAGGAAGAAGCTGAGTTCAACGCAGAGATGTTATTGACTTTCTTTTTTTTTTCCTTTGTCTTAATATATTTTAGACTGTGTTTGTTAAAAATCTACACCGTGTACGGGCTCTGGGAAGTCGGGGGGGGGGGAAGGGAGGTGGGGTCTTAGGGGGGAGGGCGGATATATAGTATGTGTTAGATTTTAAAGTAACGCGATTGCACTTGTATACTGTTGCTCTTTAATTCCAGTGTAAAAATAGGACAAGGTGAATATATTAATAGATAGTAGAAATACACCGAAGGGAGGAGTAGAGGGATAGAAGAAAGAGGGGTAGAGAGGGTGGGAGAGAGGATTGGAGGGAGGGTGAGAAGGAAGGGAGGGAGTGTATTGGGAGAGAGGTGTGGTAGAGGGGGAGGGGAAGTAGGGTAGAGGGGAATGATGGAGGGAAGATGGAAAGTTGGAGGGGGGCGAAAGAAAGGGTGTATGGAGGGTCGAAGAGGTACATTGGGTTTCTATTTTGGGGGGTATTATTGACAAGAGGAATGGCTGTGTTTATTGTTTAATGTTATATGGCCCCGGTTCTGTACAGTATATGTGTGACTGTACGAAAATGAAAATGGAAAATAAAACACATTTACATTGAAGAAAAAAAAAAGCAAAATAATATTTCAAGTTGCAAAAATTCTCTAAGCCTTAGTCATGGATGGACCAACATCCTAGCTTACTAGCAGAATCCATTCTACTCATGCTATTTCTGAGATGTCCCTGTGTTCCCTGACAACAATAACATTCCATGTAACATTTTGTTTGGTTACCAAAAGGCCTAGACTCTTCCCACACTTCTATTATTTTTTTCCCGTCAGCTTCCAGTTAGCTTCTCCACTGTTTGCACGATTTCTTACTAGCAGACCCAGCAGAATTTTAAAAAGCAAAGACATTTATATTTGAACAGATTTCCTTTCTGCTCCTGCTTAAAATGATGTCACTTAAATCAGATCGAGAGGCTAATGTATACCACTTCTGAAGCGCAAATGAAGAGTGAGTCAGAAATGAACCAATAAAAATAAGATTGCTTCCACAGTTAATAACAAATGCTAACCGGAAGTGAGCAAGATATCTGTGCAGGGAAAATCTAGAGACCAAAATCTAAAGTAGGATTATCTGAAAGACAATCCAGATATCTACTATCAAGATCATTGGGAAGATGCTACATTGACCTTGTGTGGTCTCTTTGAAAGCAATTTAAGAGATTGTGTAAACAGGTTCATGCCTTTGTTTATCTTCACCTGTAAGTCAAGTAAACAACAATAATAATACACTGCCATGTGAGTGGATAATCAAATGTCCAGAAATAAGTCATAGAAACATCAGAAGCTTTGTGCAAAGATTAATGGCATAATGGAAGACACAGTTCCTAGTCAATGGTGATAGGCTGGGAGAAGTTAATATCAAGAGAGGAATTTTTGAAGGAGACTCACTGCACTATTGCTTATCACTCAACTGATTCCTCTGTCAATAATATTGAATAACTCAGGCCATGGCTATCAAACATTAAAAATATCTGCCAGGCTGTCCCCCACTGGACGATTTGAAGTTGTATGAAAAATCACCATCTGAAGAAGAATGGCTGCCCGTAAATACAGCCAAGATTTGCAATGAGTTTGGATTGGGCAAATGTGTCACCTTGGGAGGGATAGTGAAAAATAAAAATATCAAGATGTCCTATGGAAATAACATTAAGAGTCTAGATGAAGACAATTGCTACAAACATCTAGGCATCCTTCAAGCTGACAGCATCAAAAAGAATGTTAGACGTGAATACATCCTGAGAGTGAGAAGATCTTAAAATCTCAATCTCACTGGAGGAAATGCCATCAAGGGAATGAACACCGGGGTAGTTCCAGTCACGCCTGGAATAGTGCATTAGAGTCCAGTACAACTGGATAGGAAGACCAGAAAAATAACGAGAGTGAATCACGCCCTTCATGCGTATTTCAATGTTGACAGGCTTTATTACCAAGGAAAATGGGTGGACATGGAATGTTGCTAGTGCACCAGACAGTTGAAGACCAAAAAAGGTGTGGCCTCCTTTGTGGGAGTGGCTTGCCGCCCATGTGACTGGATGGGAGTGGCTTGCCGCCCATGTGATATGGATATGAAGATGCCGACGACACTTGTCAGAACCACCTTAAATTACCTCACACACAGCATGGCATGCATAAGAATATGATGTAAACTTGTTTTTTAAAAGGCATCTTTGTTTTGCGTTAAAACGACTTCAACACACGCAATGTTCTGATTGCACCACAAACGCAGTCGTCATCCTTAGCTTTCACAGAGGCCCTGAGTTTTATAAATGTGAGCATGAGAGTGTAGAATAATTATATCCAAGGACCAGTGGTGGGTTTCAAAAAATTTTGGAACCTCTTCTGTAGGTGTGGCCTGCTTTCCGGGTCCACTGGTGGAACCTCTTCTAACCGGTTCGGTAGATTTGACGAACCGGTCCTACCGAATAAGTGCGAACTGGTAGGAACCCACCTCTGAAGTAGTACCTGTCAGATGTACTACCGGTAGTCCTCATAAAATGTCCATTCATTTAGTGACTGTTTGACGATACAACAGTTGTAAACAAGGGGCACTCATGATGGACCTTTGTGGTTTCAGCCATCAATAACCTCATGTCACATGATTACAGTTTGGATGCTTGTCAACTGACTATCATGACATCACAATATCTTGGAGTTGCACGATCACCCTTTGGGAAATTCACTGCTGGCTTCCTACAAGCAAAGTCCATAGAGATACCAACAAGAGGTCACAAATAGCAATCAAGTGATCGCAGGACACAGCAACCTTGCAGGATTCACCTAACAATAGTAACTGGGACTGCTGGAAATGTCCTTGCAAGCCTGCCCAGTCATGTGACATTGTGCTGGAGTTCTCAATCCCACTTATCACTGGTAAGTGAGGACTACCTGTATCAGGGGTGGGTTTCAACCGGTTCGCGGCAGTCCCCCAAACCGGTTGGTCGGCGAACCCGGAAGTAAGTAACTTCCGGGAACGGCGAAGGACCCACCCGCCCACCCGCGCTCCTTACCGGTCTTTGAAGGCTTCTGCGCTTCCACGCAGGCGCATGGCACATACAGCGCCTGCACGATTCTCCGCGAGCAGCTGGATGGCACATACAGCGCCTGCGTGAGTCTCCGCGAGCAGATGGAGCATCGCGCAGGCGCTAAGACGCATGCGTGAACTGCGCGCGTGCACGAGGACGACGCCGGCCCCGTTCCAACCGAACCGGTTGGAACGGGATTAGCAACCCACCCCTGACCTGTATGCACATTAAACCTTAAACTAGCATTTAAATTTCCGTTATAGGACTCAAAATGTCTTCAAAGTATCCAGCAGAGCACGTTAAAAAATCCTCGAGCATTCAATGAACTCAGCATGCTAACATCACATTAACGCAGGGATATTAAAAAAAAAAAAGTATATTATCTTTAATATCTAGCTTTCCTTAGGCTAAAATCCAATTCCTGGTTTCAGATTGCATTCGCAGAATTCAATTTTCTTTTAAAAGGCTATTTGTATTTATTTATTTTTTATTTATTCAACTTCTACAGCTGCATCTCAATCCAGTTGACTCATTTTTGTAATCTGGAAAATCTTCGTTTTAAAAGAAATAATGAAATAGGTTTTAAATAACCAACGCTGAATAATTCCTCTGAGCTCCTATTATGTCAATGCCATTTACACAAGCAAATATATTTAATATCTTAATTCCCAGTTTTATTGTTCAGAGCTAAATATTTTCAATAGAAATATTACAAAATCTATGTACAGCGTCTTTAGTGCTGCTATTTCCTTCTCTCCTAATGTACAAAGGGAAATCATGTTCAAGCACATTTTGTAAGAACATTCTTAGCATTTATTGGAGCAAAGCAATGTTTAAAGAGGAAAGATGCAAACTATTAACCAAAGAGTTCAAAACTACCCTGATTTTTACTGCAGGATTCCACTTTAATAGTGATGGGATTATTTATTTATAAAATTTATTATCTCAAGGCAACTCCGAGTGGTTTATTATTATCATATTTATTATAATAAATAAATATATTTTCTTTAAGCATTTATATAGTCGTCCAACTCAGACGTGACTCTGGGAAGCATACAAAAGCTATAAACAAGCAATTCATAACAATATATTTCCATCAGAGTCATTTAACTTATTATTTAATATAAGAGCCGAGGTGGCGCAGTGGTTAAGAGTACAGTACTGCAGGCCACTTCAGCTGACTGCTATCTGCAGTTCGGCGGTTCAAATCTCACCGGCTCAAGGTTGACTCAGCCTTCCATCCTTCCGAGGTGGGTGAAATGAGGACCCAGACTGTGGGGGCGATATGCTGACTCTGTAAACCACTCAGAGAGGGCTGAAAGCCCTATGAAGCGGTATATAAGTCTAACTGCTATTGCTATTGCTATTTGAACAATAAAAAAATAAAACAAGAATCAGAACTGAAATTTCCGATTCATGCTCTGCTCGTCTGATCCCAAAGTTGGGGGAAATTGTGATATGCTGCTGGCCTTCAGCAATTGTTGGTAGGCTCAACCACTCAATCCATCTGCATCATAATCAAGGGAGACTCTCAAGAAAACACACCTATAACCAGCACCTGTTACATTGGCATGGAAAGCACAGGTGTCTTTTCCAGTTAATTCCTGGGGCAGATGGTAACTATTGCAGCAATATTTAAACACAGCAATAGGATTCTTTTAGTTTGCAATGAAGTACCTTTATGGATCGTCCATAGTCAAAATGAGCCACTAACAACTCCCAGAAATAAAGCCGAGATGGCCCAGTGGTTAGGGTTCAGTACTGCAGGCCACTTCAGCTAACTGTTATCTGCAGTTCAGCGGTTCTAATCTCACCGGCTCAAGGTTGACTCAGCCTTCCATCCTTCCGAGGTGGGTGAAATGAGGACCCAGACTGTGGGGGCGATATGCTGACTCTGTAAACCGCTTAGAGAGGACTGAAAGCCCTAGGAAGCGGTATATAAGTCTAACTGCTAATGCTATTGCTATTGCTAAATAAGAGTATTATGTATGCAGTACAACTGTACATTGTTCTGCAACATCCATTTCTGCTTTCAGAAAACACTGTACCCCGCCGTTCCACTAAGCATCAGCCTAAAAAACAAGCTAATCCAATCAGATGCTACCTGTGGATTACCTGACTCACCATGGCACTGGAACATTAAGGAATTGGCTCTTTATCAGTGCCATTATTGGCTCAGTCGCAGCCAAACACAGCTAGTAATTTAGCCAATTTGCCTCTAGGGTAAGAAAATAATGCATATTTTTAAATGATGCAAGCTTGCAAACTCAACAGCTGGCTGGGACATCCACTGCCAAAGCCAGAGGAAGACACTACACTGACCATGTTCCAGAGAAGCAAGAATGGGAAGAAGGTAGCACTGGAGGGAGGAAGCAAACTTCACTCAAGGGTGGTCCTTCTCTCAAGACGGCAATTCTGCAGTACTCTGAAGACAGAAATAAGTAAGCCCAATTTAGCCTAGTGATTGTTAATCAGAAACTGCCGGAAACTGGGAGACCATGAGTTCTAAAAGAGCCGAGGTGGCGCAGTGGTTAGGGTGCAGAACTCAATTCAACCAGAAAGTGTTGCTTTTGAACCAAAGCTCAGATTCGAACAACAAACACCCGTGTACGGGTTCTGGGAAGTCGGGGGGGAGGTGGGGTAGGGGGGGTGGAGGGAGGGAGGGGCACACACACAAAAAATTGTACTTCGATGTTTTAATGATTGACGAATGATGAAATATTTGTGTTTTAAAAGAAATAAAACCTTTGGGGGGGAAAAAGAAACAGGAAGCCAGTGCCTAACCACAAGATGTCCCTATGTCAAAAGCCTATGTCAAAAGCCTACGTCAAAAGTCTAAGGTTCCATTAAAGTTTGTTAATGACACATACTCCATAAACAAAAGGAGAAGTAAGACCCCATCTCCTTATAAGGCTTTCTCCTCAAGGTGACCACTAAGAAATGTGTTAAGTATTTCCGTGTTGCAATGCTTTTGAGAATCAGAGGTGGGTTCCTACCAGTTCGCACCTATTCGGTAGAACCGGTTCGTCAAATCTACCGAACCGGTTAGAAGAGGTTCCACCAGTGGACCCGGAAAGCAGGCCACACCTACAGAAGAGCTTCCAAATTTTTTTGAAACCCACCACTGGTCCTTGGATATGATTATTCTACACTATCATGCTCCTATTTATAAAACTCAGTGCCTCTGTGAAAGGTAAGGATGACTACTGCGTTTGTGGTGCAATGAGAACACTGCGTGTGTTGAAGTTGTTTTAACGCAAACCAAAGATGCCTTTTAAAAAACAACTTTACATCCTATTCTTATGCATGCCAGTGCT
The DNA here is from genome assembly GCF_051295495.1 of Thamnophis sirtalis. Taxonomy (NCBI): domain Eukaryota; kingdom Metazoa; phylum Chordata; class Lepidosauria; order Squamata; family Natricidae; genus Thamnophis; species Thamnophis sirtalis. The sequence continues at coordinate 77,296,703 of NW_028261388.1, forward strand.
GTGTGTGAGGTAATTTAAGGTGGTTCTGACAAGTGTCGTCGGCATCTTCATATCCGGTCACATGGGTGGCAAGCCACTCCCACAAAGGAGGCCACACCCACAGAGTAGGTTCGAACAATTTTTGAAACCCACCACTGTTGAGAATGTATAAGAACGTGTGCTTCGATAATGAAGGTGGTTCAGAACTTGCAATGCTAAGCCATGGGCTAGCTTTCTGAACCTGGCTGCCAAATAAACTTTTCCTGAGAAGTCTAAAGTCTGTCATTTTCTGCAACAATACTGCTGTTTTCCTATCATACATTGTTCAAATGCACGCTGTCCTTAAGCTAGGCAGATAATTGAACTAGCTTAACCATCAGCCAGCATCTAGAATGATTCTTGAAAGAAGCACACAAGAAAATATTACCAACACAAATAGCATAAGCGTGAATAGTTCAGCACCCATGGAATTTTTAAAAAAATGTAAGTTTGGGAGACAGGAATTTATAGCAAAGACATGAGAGGTAGAAAATTAAGGATAAACAGCGATGGTGTCTATTGCAAAAGTAAAACAGTTTCTTTAGTTTTTCATTGATACTATGCAAGAAGGAAATTTCTACAAAGGTAAAGGGTAAGCCAAAATTCCCCAACTCTGGCTTTTTACCTTAAATGCTTGGGAGGCAGCGGGGGAGAAGCCTTTTTGCTTATCTAAAATCAGTACTGGGGTTATACATCTGAAGCAGTGGTGGGTCTCAAAATTTTTCAGAACCTCTTCTGTAGGTGTGGCCTGCTTTGTGGGAGTGGCTTGCCGGCCATGTGACTGGGTGGGAATGGCTTGCCAGCCATGTGACTGGGTGGGCATGGCCAACTTGTAAAATGTGGTGGAACTCACTTAACAATGCTCTTGCTTAGCAACCAAAAAGTTGGCTCAGAAACTCTGGCATTTGAAGCACACAAGTCTTAAAACTGTCAAGTTACAAGACCCTTGCACCCCTAAGCCTTTAGGAAAAAAACCCAGGGGTGTTCAAACTTGACAGTTTTAAGACTTGTGGACTTCAACTCCCAGAATTCCTCCTCACGCTCTTCATCTTGATGATGTGTGGATGGGAGGCGGGAGGGAGCTGGAACCGGTTCTAAACGGCACTGTAGATTTGTGGAACCTCTTCTACAGAAGAGGTTAGAACTGGCAGCAGAGGTGGGTTCCTACCAGTTCGCACCTATTCGGTAGAACCAGTTCGTCAAATCTACCGAACCGGTTAGAAGAGGTTCCACCAGTGGACCCGGAAAGCAGGCCACACCTACAGAAGAGCTTCCAAAAATTTTTGAAACCCACCACTGGTCCTTGGATATGATTATTCTACACTATCATGCTCACATTTATAAAACTCAGTGCCTCTGTGAAAGGTAAGGATGACTACTGCGTTTGTGGTCCAATCAGAACATTGCGTGTGTTGAAGTCGTTTTAACGCAAACCAAAGATGTCTTTTAAAAAACAAGTTTACATCATATTCTTATGCATGCCAGTGCTGTGTGTGAGGTAATTTAAGGTGGTTCTGACAAGTGTCGTCGGCGTCTTCAAATCTGGTCACATGGGCGGCAAGCCACTCCCATCCGGTCACATGGGCGGCAAGCCACTCCCACCAAGGAGGCCACACCCACAGAGTAGGTTCGAACAGTTTTTGAAACCCACCACTGACTGGCAGGAACCCACCCCTGCTCTGAAGGTTTGTAATAGTAAGTTGGCCATCACCACAATCTCTGATTGGATAACTTGTGCTTTATATGGACATATAATCACGCTGGCAATGGATCTGCTGCCCACCAAGTTTCACTGAACTGCATTCCAATTCCAGCATTATCAAAAAGGAATGTTTCCTTTTTTTTTTATGAAGGAGCTTATTTTGCAAGGCAAGGAAAAGTTCTTTTGAACTTTTTAAATTAAAGCAATTTTAAAAACCCTAAACTTTTTTTTTTTAAGTAGCTTTCCAGAAGTTTTTCATTTCCTACTCCTTCCCTTATTGCACGGAGCAGTTCCATCCCTTTTCTTATTATCTCAGTCTCACTTTCTTCCTGTTCATTTTTGGTCTGATGCATTGCCATTATTACTTCCTCAACTGTCTCCCATATGTAACTCTTCAAGAGCATTATCTAAATGGCATATTCTCATTTGACTGGCCCTGACGTTTACATCCTGGAAGGGTGGGGGGGAAAAGCCTAGAGTGAAATTGATCAATGACACAACTGCAGTGGAAAAGCCGAAGCAATCAACTCAGACCGGAATGATAAGCCTGCAGGTGGGCAAGCTGGCATGTATAAAGTTGCTTCTGCAGCTTAATGTGTGTTTTTCTGCACCAGGAAAGCTATAATGACTGTTTTCAGTGACAATGAATTGTGGTGTTCAATGGACTCTCATTATGCAGATGTACAAACACTGAGATAAATCTTGCCTTTGACATAAAGTTTTTAGAGGATCACTTATAAAGCCCTTCATGGTATTGGACCTGGGTACTTGAGAGACCGCCTGCTGCCAATTACCTCCCAAAGACCCATTAGATCACACAGGGTCGGCCTCCTCCGGGTTCCGTCTACCAGCCAATGCCATCTGGCTACCACCCAGGGGAGGGCCTTCTCTGTAGCAGCTCCGGGCCTTTGGAATGAACTCCCCGTGGAGATTCGGACCCTCACCTCTCTCCAGGCCTTCCGGAAAGCCATCAAAACCTGGCTGTGCCGGCAGATCTGGGGTTGATGAGTTCCCCTCCACTCTCGACTTGTATGGCTGTATGACTCTTGTGTATTTTAATTACGTGTATTGTGCTTGTATCTCCTTTTCCCCTTTTGAGTTGTTCGCCGCCCTGAGTCCCTCCCGGAGAAGGGCGGCATACAAATAAACTAAATCTTAAATCTTAAACTTACACTTTTCTGTCACAATCTCTATGTAGTAGTTGTAAGTAGTAGTTATAAGAGTTGTCTTACCTTACTAGCATACTGTAAAGGTGATAATATTCAGAAATGTTCCTCAACTGTTTTATTATTATTTAATCTTCAGTTCACTTCACAGCCTGGGACTGGTGAAAACAACAGTTCAGGTCCTAATTAAGGACCTAAGAGCTTTTAAGGTGTTTTTGTTGTTTGAGATTTAAACTTCAATTCTATTCACGGTCTGGGACTGGTAAAAACGTAACAGTTCAAGTCCTTACCAAGGACCTCTTCTGACCCCCTCCTCTGTCCAGTAACGACTGCCGAGACAAGCTTAACTGGAATGTACTTTAATTAGCAAAACACCAAAACCTCGGTGGCTGAAAGCCAAGCATAACAAACAGATAAGGAAGGACCTTGGCAGCAACTCAGACAAACTCAGGCAGCAATAAACACAGATAAGGCTTGGCAGCCTGCCAAGCTCACAGTAATGTCCTCCGACATTCACTCCTGTGTTGACTTCTACAAAGAGGGCTGTGTGCACAAGTAGCTTTTATAGTCTGGAGAGGAGCCTAATGACCACCAGCTGAGTACAATCACCTCCTGTAATTGCGTAATTGTTCCTGACGCCTAGTAGCTCTTCGATGGCGTGCATCCAGGAACAACTCATGCTGGCTTCTGAATCACTCTCCCTTGTTTCCTCCCCACTGATCCAAGGCTCAGGCGCCTCCTGGTGGCCAACCAACCTCTTTGCACCCTGCTCGGAGTCAGAACCCTGTCCAGGGTCCTCCACATCCTCCAAAGCCGACTCAGAGGGCCCCTCACTGTCGGAGTCTGGTGGCAGCTCCAACGGTTCCTGCTGGGCCACAACAGGACCTAAGAGCTGTTAAGCTAACTTCTGAGTATATAGGCAGTTCCAAGTAAGATGGGTTATTGGTTTTTTTGCAACATCAGAATATTCAGGTCCAATAAGTTCAAAATGTCCATGTATCCAGGCAACCCTTTAGGTATTGCACCAGAGGCTCTCATTACTATTTGTACAACCATTGATTTCTTCCACCACAATCACTCACCTTCAACTTGCAGATCACGGTATTTTGTTATTTTTTCTAGTTGTTTCTCTTCGATTCAGACATCAACTGGTATTGCAATATCAATGAAACAGACTTTTTTCTTTTCTTTTCCACAATAGTGATGTCACACATGTTGTGGACCAGATGTCTGTTTGTTTGGATTTGGACAAATCTTGATCTGTTCGTTTTCAACAACTTTGTCAATTTGGTGTTCCCAATAATTTTTGCTGCATTTGACCAAAAACTTCTAACAAAGTGTCCAATGTATGATTTTGGCAACTCGATCATAGTATTGTAGATAATCAGTCTATTGTTGTTGTTGTTGTTGTTGCTTACTTTGGAATTAAGGATAGAAAACACCTGGTCAATCTTGTCTCTTTCTTCAATGCTAAAGCAGAGAGCAATCAGAGGTCTAGGAAATTTATAGCAGGGAAAGAAAGACTCAAGAAAATCTCTCTGATATCACCTGATCCCCATATTCAGATTTTTGGGTTGTGCTAACAACATCCAAAGTCAACTAACTACAGGATCCTCTTCAAATGTTAAGTACTCTTTCGTTATACTGTATAGTACTATATAAACAACAGTTGAAAAGCAAATCAACAGATTTACATTCAAATGAGAAAAAAAGTCAGTGGAAGTCATAATGGAAACACCAATTTTGTTCAAGTCTTGTTGAAAACTCTTGTTGTCTATCGGCAGCTATTAAGAAAACTGCTTATTAGTCATTCTTGACACTGATTTCTGGCAGCAGAGCTAGTATAAAATTAAGATGTTGTAAACTAATCTCTCTTAATATACTAGAACAAGGGATGTTACGATTGAAACAGAAAAAGGCTTCTTACCATGAGTAGTTAACCTGATTCCCTCCCATTTCTCTAGCACATAATCATTTCAAATCAGGGTGAATAGCGAAATAAAGGGGATAGCAGCTTTGAACAATAGCAATCAATCTTTAACAAGAATATTAAAATGGTAATTTCAGCTCGCAGTGTACGTTATATTCCAAATGCATATGAGTACTAAATTATCACTTCTGCACAGATGGGAGGGATATGTAATTAAAAGGGTTATTCCTCTACACTGTTATCTAAATAAAGACTGTGTATTTAGGAGGACAGAGTGCAAGGGTGGATTTCTCAAACTTGCTCTCCTACAGATCCTCCAGATCTTTGCATCTTCTTCCTACAGTCTGCACTAACATAGCAATTTGGTGGTTTCTGCTGCCCTATCTGTCTTCCAAAGGGCTTTCTCAGTGGTCATTTGCTTCTTGCTAATCTCTAAGGCATGAAAGAGTCAGAGTTCCTACACTGGCGCAGGTGGCGCAGTGGTTAGGGTGCAGTACTGCAGGCCACTCCAGCTGACTGTTATCTGCAGTTCAGCGGTTCTAATCTCACCGGCTCAAGGTTGACTCAGCCTTCCATCCTTCCGAGTTGGGTGAAATGAGGACCCAGACTGTGGGGGGCGATATGCTGACTCTGTAAACCGCTTAGAGAGGGCTGAAAGCCCTATGAAGCGGTATATAAGTCTAACTGCTATTGCTAGCTGCTACTTTGCTGCCTTTTGGGTGAATAAGCAATAGCAATGAAATAATTGCTGTGATTGCTCTAATGCCATTTCCTGAGTGGACCCCACTGAAATATGTGACTAGCAACTTCAACCCGTCCTCACGCAGTCTTGGAAAACAAAACAATCTCGCAAGAGATCAAATAAAATTTTGTTTTTTAAAATGAAAAGGGAAGTATATTTCGAATTTTAAAACTGTAATTATGCTGTGCTGCAGGACTTAAGAGTATAGAGCTGTCCAATTTATAATAAGCAGCATCTGGCAAGCTGGCTAAACTTCACATTTTCTTTAAAAAAACCAACCCATAGGATGGTATTGATATGTTACAACTCCCCCAGGTACTACAGAGGTAAAAGACTTTCTCAAAGAAAAAAATAATAAAGTCGATACATTCTAATATAGGTATAAAAGTCTCAAGTTTACATAATGACTGAACTTATTCAGAGCTATAAATCATACTGAACCAGTGGTGGGTTCCGGCTCTCGTTGCAACTGGTACGCTGCAACGGGGCCAGGCGCCCACCACATGCACATGCGCAGTGCACGCATATGTACCCACTGCCCGTGATGCTCCAGCTGCTCGGCGGAGCATCACGCAGGCACTGTATGTCCTGTGCGCATGCGCAAATGCCCCGGTTGGCTCAAATAAAGATAAGGAGAGCGGGCAGGTGACCAGACATCCCGCTTTTGGCGGGACAGTCCCGATTTTTAACAATTTGTCCCGCGTCCCGCGGTGTTTTAAAAAAGTCCCGATTTTGGGAAAGAATGCACGACAAGCTAGGGAACGGCGGGAGAACGGGAAGGGAATATACAGTTTTCGGCAGCCATGTGGCTATTTCGCCAAACTCATTTGCCAATGCCAGTCTACTCTTCAAGGATTATAGATTGGAGTACCCAATGATGGAAGATGCATCCCAGGTGGTTGGAAGAGGTCAGGGTTGATTGATGCCTTGCCTATACACTTCTATAAACTTGTATTTTTAAAAAAATATTTCTCCATAAAAAGTGCTAATTTGAAACCTACTTAGTTTGTATTGATTTTTTGCTAGCATTTTGAATTTTGGCATGGACTGTGTTATATTTGAAGCTGTTGTGAATTTTAGTTTATATTATGCTAATGTCTATCTAATAATTCCAAAGAGTATAGCATGTTGACAAATCGTTATTAATATGTTGTAGAATGCTAGAATGGCCACATTCAGACTTTCTCAAGAAAACATTTCATTTTGTAAAATATCCTGTTGCTTATTTGAGAGTAAAATGTCTTCCAAGAGGGCTCCACAAGCACAAAATATCAAAAGCTCTTATTCTGTACATTTATATTCTATTCAGAAGTATGGTTTTTCTCTTAATTTCAGTTTGTAAGACTATATAATTTATGCTCTTTTGAATAAAGCATTTTCTTCCTACGCTGAATGTTTCTTTTGCCAGTTTGCACAAGAAGCTGAACAATTTGCATCTCCTGGCCTGTTTATCCTAATGTAGTGTAGGTTATCTGCCTATTTGCAAACAACACTTTATATATCTGATTTAAAAACAGCCTGCCACAAAAAAAGTTAAACTACAAAAATACTCTCTTTCTCTGTTGAAAGAAAAATAAAAGATGGCTATTTAGCTGGAATCTGTAGCAATATATTTCCATATTTCCTACTGAAATACACTGCTTAAGTTTCAGAAAGCAAAGAAGTGTGGTGGGATAGTGGGGGAGTATTAGTAGCGACCCATCAGAATCAAGGAAACATAATCATCTAGTTTAACTATGAGTAAGTCTGCATACTGCCCAACGTGTACAACTTGAATTCCCATGAAGCTTGATTTCTTCCATTATACAAATAATATCATTCATTTATATGGCTAAAAGCAGGGGCGTGCAGTCACTAGAGGCAGGGGAGGCGTGGCCTCATCAGTCATGAGGAAAAGGAAAGAATTTTAAAGAATTTTTTAAAAAATAATTAAAGCCAAGGTAGTTGCTGCCAGATTCCAAGTCACAGTGACTTGGAACAGTGCTTAATGTTTATAAGAGGAGGCGAGAGAACTAGGAGCCTCCTGTGCATAAGCATTTTTTCACCTTTTAAGAGTTAAGCAAGGGTTAAAAAGCAAAAAAATTCATATGCAAAGGAGGCACGTGTTCTCTCGCCTCCTATAGAGGACATTTTAGAGGCTTTTTAGAGTTCTCTGGGAGCAACTAGCTCAGTCTGACTCAGAGCTCTAGCAGAACCACGTTGCCTTTTCAAACACAAACACACACACAAACACACACACCTGGATAAAAGTATATAAGCCCAGCTTCACTGATTACAATGTGATTCACCTGCAATCAAAGGCTCCAATCGGAAGGCAGTAAGGGAAGGGGAGGTATGGCAGAGGAGCTGCTTTCAAGCCTTTGGAAAATATATCCAATCCAACTTCTGTGTTTGTGTTTGTTTGAGAGCGAGTGAGTGAGTGAGAGAGGGATCCAACTTCTCTGTGTGCGTGTGTCTGTTTGAGAGAGGGGAGAAGGAGGAAGGAAGGGGAGGGAGAAGAAAAAGAATGGGAAAACTTATTTTGCAAGGGGGGAAAATGCTGTCGCTTTAAATCGGAACTGAGCATGCCTGGCTGTGGAATTCTGGGAGTTGAAGTACACAAGTCTAAAAAGCTGCCTCACCAGCCATAAAGCTCACCACACGTCACTGGCTAAAAGTAAGCAATTAATAATATATATCAGAAAAATCCTAATTTTTTAAAAAAATTACCTTGCTTGGAAGTGCCTATATTTGTGGATGATAATTCTTAGATTCTTAGTTAGGACTTGAAGTATTAAATTTCGCCCAGTTCTAGACAGTGAATCTAACCGTAGGTTATCCACACATAATAACATCTATTCAATTTCAGGGATATCCCCATGTTTTGGGGGAGAGGCTTGTGATGCTCTGATGAGGTTGAGAGCTATGTTAGCAATGGTGTATTCTACCAGACTGGTCTTAGTGGAAAAGTCAGACAAAATGAATACATCAACTCATTGAATACAGTGAGCAAACAGAAAAATAATTTTATACCAGATGGGTCATCATACAGGTCAATTAAAATCATGTCAGATGTTAGAGTTCCTGGGCAATTGTTGACAAGTAGGCAATGGGACTCAGGAGCTATGGCTGGGATTGTAGGATTGATGGAAGAACATCAAGCACAGACATAACAAAATCATAATGTGTTTGAAAATCATGCCATTATGGCCTTTTATTATAAATTGGAACCAACAAAATGGGAATACTTAAAGCGAATGCTTGAACATTGGAAAAAAAATTATCCAGACGCAAATATCACTGAACAACGATTAGCAAACCAAAGGAGATTCATTACCAGAAATAAAATATTCAGGAATGCAGAACTGGAAAAGATTCAGAAAATGGAAGGTCCCAAAACAATAGTAGAAAAAAAATTAGATAAAACAATTGTTGTTGTTAGTCACGAAGTCATGCCCGACCCATCGCGACCCCCATGGACAACGTTCCTCCAGGCCTTCCTGTCCTCTTATTATTCCCTGGAGTCCATTGAAGCTCAGGTGTCAACTTCTAAAGCGTTGCCATGACTATTATCAGGTTGGGCCTGGAGGGAGGATTCCATGTATAACTTCGGCTAGAGTCGGGTTTCATATATCTACAATATAGTTGGCGAATATGAGGGCCTTCTCTGTGGCTGCTCCGGCCCTCTGGAACGATCTCCCCATGGAGATTCGGACCCGCACCATCCTTCAGGCTTTCCGCAAAACTATCAAGACCTGGCTGTTCCGGCAGGTCTGGGGCTGATGAGTTCCCAGCCCCACTTGAATTGTTGTGACTGTTGCATTGTTTTTAAGTTGTTTTTTGTATTTGTTTTTGTCTTTGTTTTTTGTATTTCCCCCCTCCCCATCTTGTTTGTTAGCTGCCCTGAGTCCCTCGGGAATAGGGCGGCATACAAGTGTAATAAACAATGAACATTATGATGCATGACAGAAGGGAGGAGATAGAGGGGTAAAGTTCAAACGCAATTGTGAAAGCCAGTTTAGGTTCCACAGAAGATCAAGCCAAGATGTTGATCCTAATAAATGAATGTTTTTTGTTTGAACTTTGTCTGGAGGCTTGTAAATTAATTAGGTCATCTCTTGGGAACTTCACATCAGGCTTACTGCTTCAGTGACTCCATCCAGCCACCTCATTCTCTTTTGTCCCCTTCTTCTTTTGCCCTCAATCGTTCCCAGCATTAGGCTCTTCTCCACAGTCCTTCCTTCTCATTAGGTGGCCAAAGTATTTGAATTGTTATTATAATAACATACAAGCAAAAGCTAATATGAACTTTAGAAATGATAACTTAGAAATAGTAATAACATCATAGCCAGTACAGGTCAGTCTTGAAACAATCTATGAATGGACTCTCTCTACAAGAGAAGAGGCAACAGTGGAAACACATATAGCAGACTGGTGGCCATTGCCAATGAAGTGTGTTGACTTCAAAGCCTTCCACTTGTGAGGTTTGAACTCTGGAAAAGAACCTGGGAAGGTGTGTGTTCTCTGGGGTGGCGAATAGATCGACTAGTACTCGGTTGAACCTCTGCGACAGTTGGTGAAACAGATCCGCCACTCCGAATGGTTGATTGTGGCCCTGCTTAGCCAATCCACTCGGATGTTGTTTACCCCGGAGATGTTCTCCGTTCGAATCGAGCACAAGTGTTTTTATGCCCACCTTCCCAGGGAGTCGGCTTCCACCATTAGGGATGTGGAACGGGTGCTCCCATGGCAGTTTATGTGCACCTTGGCCACTACATTGTCTGTGAGAATCATCACATGGTGTCCCTATATGCTACTTTGGAATTAAAGAAGGGCAAGTCTCACTACTCTCAACTCTAGCCAATTGATGCTGTGTGTCACCTTGGATGCTGACCACCTGCCCTGTGCAATTTGATTGTGCAGGTGTGCCCCCTTAGCCAAAATAAGCTTGCATCTGTCATGAGGGTCAGACAATTTGGTTCTTTGAAGAGAGTGCCCTTCGCCAGAGCGGCAGACAACCACCACCTGAGGGATCGACGAACCTATGCGGAAACCAGAATCAACACTGGTGAGTTGCTTGCGTTGGCATGTTGGTGAGGTAAGAGATGCCACTGGTGCTGGCAAGAATGAAGTCTTGTCCAAAGCACTATGGATAGGCAGGATATAATTTTGCCTAAGAGCTGGGACAACTGCACAATTGAGGCTTGATGCGACGGTTGTACCTGCTGCACCAGATCTCTGATGCTTGCCAGAGACAGGGAGCCCTGACAGTTCACAGCGTCTATGATGGCACCGAGATGCAGTAACCTGAGGATGAGGAATTCTGGGAGTTGAAGTCCACAAGGCTTAAAGGGCCCAAGGTTGGAGACCCCTGACCTATGGGACCACAAGCTCTGCAGCCGCAATAGTCTCTGAATAGGAAGCCAAAGGGAGCAAGTCCACCTGAGCCATGAATGCCAGTGATCTTGGGCCAGTCACTCTGTCTCTCAGCCCAACACCGCTTACCAGAAAAATGGGAGACGCTTCAAAAATCATAAAGCAACAATCTCAGCAATAGTAGGAAAATTGAATACTGTGACCGCAAATCATCCAATTTAAGCAAAATCAACTATTTCAAACAGACCAGAGACAAGTCTATATATACAGCCCTGGAATTTCTGAAAACGGGAAACCAAACAGAAAAGGAAACAATCCAGTTTTGGAAAGCTCTATAAGGTACTAATTATGACCTTTAAAGCGCTCCATGGCTTAGGACCAGGATACCTGCGAGACCACCTACTGCCACCGGTAGCCTCCCATCGTCCAGTGCGATCCCACAGAGTTGGCCTCCTCAGGGTGCCGTCGGCCAGACAGTGTCGGCTAGCGACCCCCCAGGGGGAGAGCCTTCTCTGTGGGAGCGCCTTCCCTCTGGAATGAGCTGCCCCCAGAGCTTCGTATAATCCCCGACCTCCGGTCCTTCCGACGCGCCTAAAAAGTTGGCTTTTCCAGCAAGCCGGCCTGGCCTGAACAAAATAAAATAAATGATTGACCATTGTTAATTTTAATTCGAGCCTTCTCTGTTGCAGCTCCGGTTCTCTGGAACGAGCTCCCTATGGAGATCCGGACCCTTATGACCCTCCAGGCCTTCTGTAAAGCCACTAAATCCTGGCAGGTCAGAGGGCTGTTGAAGTATCCAGCCCCACAGTAACTATGAATGTTGTTGTATTGTTTGTTTGTCTTATTTATTCCCTTCCCATTTTTATTGTAAGCCACACGGAGTCCTCCGGGAGTGGGCGGCATACAAGACTAATAAACATACATACAAACATAGAAGTAACATCTTTTCAGTAAACAGAAAAGAGATAATGAGAGTAGTGGAGGTACAAAAGATAAGATAGATAAAATGGTTTTGGAGAATTGCCAAAGATGAAAAACCAATGTACACATGGTCTGGATTGATTATAAAAAGACAACTGATAATCATCAAACTAATAATTCTAATAATGTAGATTACTATTTACAAAATAAATATTGTTTTAATATAAACTGACTTAGAGGTGGCGCAGTGGTTAAATGCAGCACTGCAGGCTACTTCAGCTGACTGCAGATCTGCAGTTCGGCTGTTCAAATCTCACCGGCTCAGGGTTGACTCAGCCTTCCATCCTTCCGAGGTGGGTAAAATGAGGACCCGGATTGTTGTTGGGGGCAATACGCTGACTCTGTAAACCGCTTAGAGAGGGCTGAAAGCCCTATGGAGCGGTATATAAGTCTAACTGCTACTGCTACTACTGACTTACATAAGGACAACAATTATTGAAGTAGTATTGAGATTGGTGAACATGATTAGAACATATGGAAATAACCAAATTCAAACTTCTCAGCCTTGGGAAGTTATCTCCTAATATCTCCCTTTCTTCCTCCCTCTTGATCTAATTCCCTCCTTTCAGATGCATGATTCACATTAATCTAAACTGAAATAAAAGTTGAATAACCTATTTTCAGATGGCTGAACAAAGAAAATTAACAGAGAAGAATAGGCTATTCACTAAACGTAAAGAATATGATTATCAAGCCAAAGCTAGGAATTTAAATCCCCCTGATTTTAACAATAGCATTAATTTATTTGAATCTCTTTTGGAATAAACTCCTCTACCTACCCAGCTCTCTGTTAGTTAAATATCATTAAGTCAGATTTAATGCTTTGTGAGATTATGAGAAGTGCTTGCCTTCCTGAACTTCTTTAATAATAACTCATAGTTCTTCCACATTACTGTAATGCCGTGATTGTGAACCTATGGCACATGTGACCAAAGTGGCATGTGGAGCCATGTCACCTGGCACATGCAGTGTTGCCCACTCCTCTTCTGGGTTTCTGGCACGCATGTGTGTGTGACAATCAGCTGGCCTTTTTCCGCGTAGCAGTGCCAGAAACTAGAAGAGCTGGTCTTCCGTTTTCCAGCGTGAGCATGCACGCTGGCCAGCTGATTATCACGCGCGCATGCACCATTAACCAGAAGACTAGCTGGCTGGGGCGCATGCACGTGCCGGAAAAAGGAAGTTCATTTTCTGGCACGCGCATGCAAGGGGTGGGTTTCTTGCCCCGTTCCAACCAGTTCGGTTGGAACGGGGCCGGCGGCGTCCTCGTGCACGCGCGCTGTGCACGCATGTGTACTAGCGTCTGCGTGACGCTCCAGCTGCTCCTGGATGATCGCGCAGGCGCTGTATGCGTCCTGCGCATGCGTGGAAGCGCAGAACTCGTCAAAACTGGGTAAGGACCGCCGGCAGGCAGGCGGCCCCTTCGCCGTTCCCGGAAGTTACTTACTTCCGGGTTCGGTGACCAACCGGTTCGCAGGGACCGCCGCGAACCGGTTGAAACCCACCCCTGGCGCATGCCTACTGGACAGCTTCTCTTCCGGATTGCATCCCAGACAAACGCTCCCTTTTCAGCACTCAGTGCTGAAATGGTTCGCGATCACTGCTGTAATGTGTTTCATTCCATCCATCCTGATTATCTATTGCCTTTTTCTTCTACTTCCTTTACCTTGTTAAGCTTAGGTATTTTCTTAGTTCCTTGTTAAGCTTAGTTATTTTCTCTAGCCCCACTGCTTATAAACATAATTTGTCCAAATTATGTGAGTTTCTCTTAGTGATCAGCATTTCAAAGCCACAGTCAGACTTTTGGTAATCTAGGACTGATTCATTGATTCTTGTAGCTCATGGTACCCTTCAAAAATAGAAATGGAAAGCATCTACCTTTCTTACCGTATCAAGTCACAGCTGTAGATAATCACTATTTTAACTGTTTTCATTGAAAGATTGCAATCCTTCATGGTTTGTCTGTCATTGCTTCCTCCCTCTGCATTTCTCCAACACAATCCATTTTATTTAATCTTGTGCTCAAGAAAAGCTTGATATAACACCTTCACCCCTTTACAATTAACTGTAACTTCAAAAAGTGTGCAGTTGAAGTTGTCATTGCATCCTTAATATTTATCGTTAAACCATCTTTTCATTTTGTTGTTTTATTTTCATCATCGTAACTCCCAAGTCTTCTTTACTTTCAGATAACAAACAAGTGTTGTCTGTGTATCTCACATAATTAGTGTTTAAATCAGTTGTCAACTCTTCCAATCTTCCCAGTCTTAAAATATATTAATTTTGTAAGTTAAATGAATGTAAGAAAGATATACATCGCCATCCTAAAACATTACACCAGCCCCAGAGGTGGGTTCCTACCAGTTCGCACCTATTCGGTAGAACCGGTTCATCAAATCTACCAAACCGGTTAGAAGAGGTTCCACCAGTGGACCCGGAAAGCAGGCCACACCTACAGAAGATGGTTCCAAACTTTTTTGAAACCCACCACTGGTCCTTGGATATGATTATTCTACACTATCATGCTCATATTTATAAAACTCAGTGCCTCTGTGAAAGGTAAGGATGACTTCTGCGTTTGTGGTGCAATCAGAACATTGCGTGTGTTGAAGGTGTTTTAACGCAAACCAAAGATGCCTTTTAAAAAACAAGTTTACATCCTATTCTTATGCACGCCAGTGCTGTGTGTGAGGTAATTGAAGGTGGTTCTGACAAGTGTCGTCGGCATCTTCATATCCGGTCACACGGGCGGCAAGCCACTCCCATCCAATCACATGGGCAGCAAGCCACTCCCATCCGGTCACATGGGTGGCAAGCCACTCCCACAAAGGAGGCCACACCCACAGAGTAGGTTCGAACAATTTTTGAAACCCACCACTGACCAGCCCCCATGTGATCACCCAACATTTGGGATGTTTGACAACCTGTTTGCACTTATGACCAGTTGCCAAGTATCTTATGATCGTGCAGTTGGCATTTGCCATTTTCTCTGCCATCTTCCCCAAAAAGTCAATGGGAAGACCAGCAAGGAAGGTTGCAAGCTGCTGCCACTTGCTGAGGGGTCATCCTCTCTGGGGGCTGCCTGCTGAATGGAGCTCAGCCCCTCCACTGTGACTGCAGAAATTGGGCTTGGATCCCAAAGATTCTATTTCTTCAGCCCAGCAGAGGCAATTTCTTCTGCACACCGAAGAATGCTGGAAAGTTAGTAAACGGCATTGTTCTGAAGGCTCAAAAGATTGGCATTCACTAGCTTTCTAGTCCTGTTTCCAGCAAATGCCTCTCTTATAAAGGCTAGAAAGGATTGCAACCTTAGGAATGATGATGTTCTCTAGATTTCTAACTGTTAAAAAAGTTAGAGGGACATGACCTCATATAGTTAGTACAAGGTGGAGAATGAGAAATCCCTTCGAAGAGTAATCGTGTTCCATTACACCAGTGGTAGGTTTCAAAAATTTTTGGAACCTCTTCTGTAGGTGTGGCCTGCTTTCCGGGTCCACTGGTGGAACCTCTCCTAACCGGTTCGGTAGATTTGACGAACCGGTTCTACCAAACTGGTGCGAACCTGTAGGAACCCACCTCTGCATTACACCCATTAGGCCTTAATATGTTCTGAGTTTTGGCAAAAATCTAACCAGTCAAAAATGTTGCTGTAATTAACAAAACAAAGGCAAACCTATCTTTTTGTATTCCCTTGCTAATTTCCATTATCCCTCTTGGGTTAGCGCAGAGGGCCTATTGTTTACTAGTTAAGGTATACCGTAAATCTATACAGTCTTTAATAAGGCTTTGCTATATAGAAATGTCCACTTTATGTATTATATTCCTCAGGAACTCTGGGAGTTGAAGTCCACAAGTCTTAAAGTTGCCAAGGTTGGAGACCACTGAGCTAGTCCATCTATAAATGGTCCCTCTCCAAAAGTTACTTACAATAAGACCTGCATGACGGACTCCATGATTCTACAACATCTGCCTGGACCTGAGCATCTCATTCATCTTTTAAATCCAAAGTGAAAATATAAACCTTGAAAGAGTTTGCAATTTCATCTGAACTTCTATAAATACTAAAACCATGAAAAGAAGCACAGTGGTTACTTGTGGCTACTTATCCATTGAAATAATTGATGATATCTTTCAATTATTGGTGTCATCTGTCAGAAACATTCGTGATTCCCTCATTTCTCATCTTCCGTTAACACTTAATTATTCTGTGACCTACTTCATTAGTTCTATTTCCCATATGTCATTATTAATACATTGTTATAGAATTATGCTTTTTTGGGTTTCTCTTAAGTAGACTTTGAGGGAAAAGTAGTATTTGAAGAGCTGAAATAGATTTTAGGATTATTTCATACTGGAATATTTATCAACTTCAAGACAAATGTTTTTTTCAGATAGAAGATGTACTTTATTGTTCTACATGGAGACAAGCTGTTTAAAATTGTTCATCAAATTAGGCAGAGAACTATTCCCATAATGAACAGTCCATATGGAGTAAACAGTACAAATTAATAAATAGTTTAAAAGCATCTGATGTTGCATTGAGATTAAAGATAAGCAGGAGGAGAGATTATCAGCCCTTTGAATGGAAAACTAGCAGAAGACTGGGGGGTGGAGTATGGGGGAGGTTGAAAAGTATAGCAATTTATATGGTTACTAGGATAACAGCAGAAGACCATTCTGGTTTTTAAAGTACCATAATCTGTTTCCAAACATGGAGATAAGAGGAAATACTTCCTTATATTGTTAAGATATGACATTTGCTATGGCAAGATCAGGGGTGGGTTTCAACCGGTCCGTGGTGGTCCGCGCGGACCGGTTGGTCGGTGAACCCGGAAGTAAGTAACTTCCGGGAACGCCGAAGGGCCCACCCGCCCGCCCGCGCTCCTTACTGGTCTTTGAAGGCTTCTGCGCTTCCACGCAGGCACATGGCACATACAGCGCCTGCGCGATTCTCCGCAAGCAGCTGGAGCATCGCGCAGGCGCTAAGATGCATGCGTGAACTGCGCGCGTGCATGAGGACGCCGGCGGCCCCGTTTCAACCGTACCGGTTGGAACGGGATGAGCAACCAGCCACTGGGCAAGATATAGTAGCAGTTACCAATTTGGACAACTTTAAAGAGGATTAAGCAAATAGAAAGTTGGGCATCAGCAACTCCTACCCTCTCCTTACCAAAAGCACTGCTCTTACTGATTTAAATCTGGTCCAGCAAGCGTTTCTTATATTTTTGTTCAAACGTGCAACTATCACCGCCAACAATGATATGGTTTCTATAACATACTAATTAATAATATTTTTTTTTTAATTTCCCAAGTAAACCCAATCATTACCAGACGATCCAAGCTAAATTGAGCAATCTACAAAAAAAAAAGGAACATACATTTTAAGGAGATCATGATTACTTCTATTTGTTTCTATTAGACAAAGGGAGGATTAAGAATTTTTAGAGCCCCTTCCCCCTCAATACCCACTGAGCTTGCAAACTTGGTAATCAGTTCTAGAGGGCAATACTTAGTGAAAACAATAGCAACAGCAATAGCAGTTAGACTTATATACCGCTTCATAGGGCTTTCATCCCTCTCTAAGCGGTTTACAGAGTCAGCATATTGCTCCCAACAACAATCCTGGGTCCTCATTTTACCCACCTCGGAAGGATGGAAGGCTGCGTCAACCCTGAGCCGGTGAGATTTGAACCGCCAAGCTGCAGAACTAGCAGTCAGCTGAAGTGGCCTGCAGTACTGCACCCTAACCACTGCGCCACCTCAGTGCTGAATGCATCCTACAGTACTGCACTGTAGTTCATCCAGATAAAAGGATGAAGTCACCCACCAGGTGAAATCAAAAACAAGTAAATCACTTGGTGTTATGCCTGAGCCAAACTGACACAGAAGATTCACTGGGGTATCACAATTCACTTACTTCCTTCTGCATGCAGCACTGATGGAAGCTTGTTGTCATATAACTCCTTGTGTAGGTGTGGCGGTCACCCATGGCCCAGTGCATAACAGGGCATGCGCAGCCACGCTGAACCACACAGGAAAAAACAAGTCCCAAAAGATAAAGCATCCTGACCAGGATATGACCATATATCGACAGAACTTCCTCTTGAAAAGAACACTATAGCACTGTGATGGCGAACCTATGGCACGCGTGCCAGGGAGGTGGCATGCAGCACCCTCTCTGTGGGTACGCGAGCCATCACCTCATTTCAGCTCCGCTGCACATGCACGTGTGCCTCCTGCCGGCCAGCTGGTGGGGGGGATGTTTGCTTTCTCAGCAGCTGGCCAACCACACTGAGAATGCAACATCAGCACAATGATCATTAACCTGATCCTTCCTTAAGAAGTGGGAAACATGAGATTTGGCACGTAGGCACATTACATCGCTTGCAGCAGGAAACCACGAACTGTCCATTAACCTTAGATAACTGTTGTGACTCAGCAGAAGTTTGCTGTGAGTTGAGTCGGGATGCAGGAATAATGAGCAGCTGTTGCTCGTTAGTGTCGTCTTCTGCAGATAAAAGACGGATGGTGCCACGCCTTAGTTGCAGAAGTCGTCGTTCGTTCGTGGTTCGTCGTTCATCGGTCGTGGTTCGTTGTTCGTGAGAGGCACTTGGATAAGTGATTTGCTCTCTGTAAACCTGATTCAAAGTGGCACTTGGATAAGTGATTTGCTCTCTGTAAACCTGATTCAAAGAGGCACTTGGATAAGTGATTTGCTTTCTGTAAACCTGGTTTGCTGTAAGAGCTTTTTGTTTTTGCTGTGCAACTTTTTGCCTGAGACTTTATCTACATTTATTTTGGGCTCGCAGCCAGCTTGAGCCAGGACTGATAAAGATATTTCCTTTGAAGTTCTGTCTGACTGTCATTTGTGAACGAGCGAAGAAGGGGGGGTCAGAACAGATAACTATGGCTATGGACTTTGTCTAGTCAATCCAATCAGTACAAAGTGTACTTTGATCAATGAACAAGCTTCTGCTACGGTAGCTGTGTATGACAATAAAAGGGAGCTCCCACAAGCTGTGCCTTCCCATTAACCTTCTTCCTGCCTATGCGTTCTTTCTTCATCGCAACAACAAGCTGGTCTTTAGGTCTCTACCGTGCATGCACAGGGGCGAGGTGCGCCACATATGCGGGGGGCAGGGGTGGGTTTCAACCGGTTCGCGGCGGTCCCTGCGAACCGGTTGGTCGGCGAACCCGGAAGTAAGTAACTTCCGGGAACGGCGAAGGGCGCGCCCGCCCGCCCGCGGTCCTTACCCGGTTTTGACGAGTTCTGCGCTTCCACGCATGCGCAGGACGCATACAGCACCTGCGCGATCGTCCAGGAGCAGCTGGAGCGTCGCACAGACGCTAGTACGCACCGCACGCGTGCACGAGGACGCCACCGGCCCCGTTCCAACTGAACCTGTTGGAACGGGGCGAGAAACCCACCCCTGGTGGGGGGGAACATGCCATGCATAGGAGTGGGGGAGCGTGCGTGCATGCGCGGTGGGGCACATGCAGGAGCCATGCACATATTGCATTTTGGGGGTTCAGGTGCGTGCATGCGCATTGGACACTCGGTCCGGAACAGATTAGCCGTCACTGCGATAGCAGCTAGAAGAAATTTAGCCTAGCCTCAATCAACCCCTACAAGAGTTAGAAGATCTGCTCTTACAGTTCAGAAGTTCAGTCCGAGAACAGAAATACTAATGTTTTCTCAAAGCCTGCAACTGGCAAGGGAAATCGCCCACTCTTGCTGCTGCTAGCACTTTTATCAGCAGAAGGGCATTATTTATTTAAATTAATTTGAATGCAATCACAATGTATCATTGCTCTCCACTGTCTACATCAGATCTATTGGCCAATTATTTAACTGGGTTATCCTCTTGCTTTTAGAATACCAAACACTTTGTTCTGAGCTACTAAAATGTGAAATTTGTCATCATGAGGTTGTCACTATTTTGGTTTACTGTCCTATCTCTACATTTTTAAAATGTGTAAAGCGGGAAAGCTACATTCTGTATTTCAATAAACACTAATGAAAACCTGTCAACTCTACATCAGTTTTATTTTCAGTAGAAGGAAAAAATCTGTATAAATGATATAGCAATACCCAAGAATCTGAAGCAGTGGAGTTATCTTTGAAATTAGATTTACTGAACAGCTAAAATTTTAGGCAAGGAAGATAGATTCCATTCACTGATGTGCATGGAATGAGGCTAAGCAATAATCTAAAATTATTCAATCCTAAAGTAGGTTAATAAGATTTACAGAAGAAAAATAACCCATCTCCTTCTTCCTTCCTCCAGCAATGTTGGCTGTGAGGCAGAAGATGGCTGGGAGTTAAGGAATAGAAGGAATTTTGCCTCTTGAAGTTCCATAAGATGTTTTATCAGGTTCCACCACAAAACCGCGTTCGACTAAAGCGCGCTCGACGAAACCGCATACCTGACGTCATCACAGCGCGACGAAAAAAGCACGCTGTGAGCGCTAAAGCTAAA
Organism: Thamnophis sirtalis; assembly: GCF_051295495.1. Classification (NCBI taxonomy): domain Eukaryota; kingdom Metazoa; phylum Chordata; class Lepidosauria; order Squamata; family Natricidae; genus Thamnophis; species Thamnophis sirtalis. The sequence goes on from NW_028261388.1 coordinate 77,317,074, forward strand.
ATTAACCCCGAAACCTAAACCTAACCCCCCGAAACCTAACCCTAAACCTAACCCTTAACCTAAACCTAAACCTAACCCTAAACCTAACCCTTAACCTAACGCTAAACCTAACGCTAACCATAAACCTAACCCTAACGCTTAACCTAACCCTAAACCTAACCCAAACCCTTAACCTAACCCTAACCCTAACCCTAACCCTAACCCTTACCTTAACGTGAATCGGCTTGCTTTCAAAGCGCTTTTTAAAGCGCCCTTTTTTCTCCGCGGTCACTGTTGTCGTGCTGCTGATGACGTCAGCGACGCGCTTTAATCGGGCGCGCTTTAATGGACCGCAGTTTTGTCGTGCCACGGTTTTATCATCTAAGTCTAATTCAACCAAACTACTTAGGGAAAGAATTGGAAACTGTCATGCTATTTGAAAGGATTTTTTTTCCCCATTAAGATCTTAATTAATGTCTTACTCATTGTATCTTAATTGCCATACAAAAGATGTCTGAATAATAGAACAACATGATCCAGGGAAGAATCCACTAGAATTGTTCATGCCTGGGCAAGAGATTCTGATGGAAGAAGAATGTTAGCATGGATTATGCAAATATAATCCTGGCACAGCCTTGTAATTCTGTCAAATATCACCAGTACAATGAGAGATTAAGTCAGAAGGAAGGGGGAAAGTGTACATAAGGAATAATGGATTATTTCGATGACCGTAAAGAAAAGAGAAAGAATTCTATCGAAAGATGTAGGGCATGTGTATGAGTTATTATCAAATATCTACATAAGGAAATATAAAGAAAGTGGGTTCCCTAAAAGGTAATTTTTCATTACTGGACACAGAAGCGGCACAGTGAAAAAGGCAGGCTAACTATACTTTGAAAAGAACATCAGCTACAGCATCCTAATGTACACCAGATAAATTAATTAGATTTGAAAGTCTGCGTTCTATCCAAATTAAGCAGTTCTGCATATAAAGAAGACCCCTGGGAGATATTTCTATACTAAGTATTATAATTTGCAGAATATGTTCTCCAATTACGCAAGTAAACCAAAACCTTTGCAGCCTCGTCTTTGATGTTATACCGTTCAGTTTTGTTTTCTTGTTCTTTACGCTGAATGCACGTGATTTCTCTTCATTTAAAACAGCCCTACTATATTTTATAGGCATTATAGAGCCTATAATGTCAGGTCCCAAAATCTGCTTTGTCTGCCAGCTTTTTTAAAATGAATCTCATTGACTTCCCCCCTTGCAGCATGCAAGCTATATATGCTGGTTAGATGAACTGGCATTTGACAGTAGCAAATTAACCTACTAATCTTTCTTTGCACAAAACATGATAAGTCATTATGTGGATGCAAAAGAAAGCCAAGTAAAGCATGCAAGAGCAACGAATCCACTATCAACGTGTCTATAATCACAGCATGAGAAACTCAACAAGCAAGGATCAAGGAACAAACAAAGGTGAAATTTACATTGTGGGATGACTTTTCCTTCTGTGAGAAATTGCTAACCACACCAACCACCAGTGTCAGTGTCTTTAACAAAGATGACAAAGGAGGCATAGTGCAATGTAAATATTTTTAAAGTTAAAAATCCAATATAATAACACTTCCAGATATTAGCCTATGCCTGTCTACGTGGAAATAAGTCTCTTACTAGAAGACCAGGGGTAGTCAACCTTTTTATACCTACCGCCCACTTTTGTATCTCTGTTAGGAGTAAAATTTTCTAACCGCCCACCGGTTCCACAGTAAATGGTGATTTATAAAATAGGGAAGTAACTGTATAAAACTTATAAAGCAGAGTTACAGCAAACCCCCACTGCCCACCACGAAAGCTGGAACGCCCACTAGTGGGCGGTAGGGACCAGGTTGACTACCACTGTACTAGACCTTAGATCAGTGTTTCTCAACCTTGGTGACTTTAAGTCCTGTGGACTTAAACTCCCAGAAACCCCCAGCCAGCGTAGCTGGCTGGGGGTTTCTGGGAGTTGAAGTCCATAGGACTTAAAGTCACCAAGGTTGAGAAACACTGCCTTAGATATATGCTGAATGCTACAGGATTTGTAATCTTTGCAACTGCTCCTCCCTACTCACTAATTCCTTCTGGTTGTAATTTAAGGGGGGAGACAGTAGGGGGGAGGGAGCCAGATTCAGAATGTTTACAAACCTTCTAAGCATGTTATGCTTAGAAATTTGGAGGAATCTGCAAGAAAGAGTGTTACATATTCTCTTTCGCCTTTTCACTTGTCCTTCCTCCTTATGCAATAGCAATAGCAATAGCAGTTAGACTTATATACCGCTTCATAGGGCTTTCAGCCCTCTCTAAGCGGTTTACAGAGTCGGCATATTGCCCCCAACAACAATCCGGGTCCTCATTTTACCCGGATGGATGGAAGGCTGAGTCAACCCTGAGCCGGTGAGATTTGAACCGCCGAACTGCAGAACTAGCAGTCAGCTGAAGTGGCCTGCAGTACTGCACTCTAACCACTGTGCCACCTCCGCTCTATATTATGCATCAATATTTTAATCTAAAACATAGATCATTCCATTGTTACACCTGTTTAGGGCTTAGTTGCCTGCTCCTTTGATAGTCAACTCAATTCAAACCTATATAGCGTATGTTTAAGGTTAATTCTGATATTACCTATAGAATTTACTCTTTAGCAAAAAGGCTGCAATTTTAAGATTGCAATCCTATACTGTTGGAATCCATTCCGGGTGTGTGTGTGCAGGGCAGTTTCTGCTGTCTGAAACACACACACACAGGGATGCAAAAACATGGCCATGAGTGTGGGTCACCCATGGCCTAATGCATAACAGGGCACGCGCAGCCACGCTGAACCACATAGGAAAAAACAAATTCCTAAAGAACATAACATCCTGATAGTACTCCATAACATCCTGATAGTCCACTCTAGATGTGCCTTACCAATGACGCCCAGGATTTGACCATATATAGACAGAACTTCCCTGAGCAGATGATTAGCAATTGTAGTTTGACAGGCTGTCTTAAATCACATGCTGATTGCTCCTCCTGCCTTTGTCCTATCTCAATAAAAGGGGCTCCCAGACCCCCAATCTGGGTCGCCTCATCCCGAGAAGGCTCGTGTCCGTGTCTTTTCTCCACATTGGCTTCATGAGCGACCCACGGGTACTTCACACTATACCAGCTTGCTTTTTTAAAAAAGCTACATTGGAATTCATTCCTGAAAAAGCCAGGGAAATGTGCTGTCAATAACAGGGTACCAAAACAGAGCACTATATAAATGCTCGAAGCTGTTTTAAAAGTGGCAGCCGTCTTCATCTCTCAGAGAAGATAATGAGATTGGAAAGAAGAATCTCTTATGAATCTCTCATGAATTTGGCACCAGCAGTCGCAGGTAATTTCTATTAGCAATCCTTTCAGAGCAATCATCCATGCTCTTCAAATGAGGAGGGGGGAAAAAACATACAAAAATGACAGCTTAGAATGCTTTGAGGAAGGGAAAGCACTAGTCAAAAAGGAACAAATGAATTAGAAATATGCTTAAGGAAAATTATCGTTTTTAGAAACCCAATCCCAATTATGTTTAATTCCTTGCCATTTCCCTGAATCTGTTCAAACCCCACTAATTTGGAAAGGTAACTTTTAAAGAATAAATGTGAGGTTAAAAAAAAAACAGCGTTGATTTCTGCAAGGTGTTGAAAGTAAATAAAGTAAGCGTTAAGACAAGGAATTTTTTTTAAAAAAATTACATTTGTTCTCGTCGCAAAAGTATTTTACAATAGGTCTTTTAGATAACAGAGGCTAGAATTGATCTAGTTTGTATTCTATTTATTAATTCTGCAAACATGACAAGAAGCAGGCCAATTATCTAAACAGGTTGCGGAAGAAAGATTCTCTGCATTTGGAGTTTCTCAGACAATCTTTTTCAGAAACAGAGGTGAAAAAAGAGGTGAGTATGGATGCAGTAACTGTAGTGATAAGACTGATATACATCCAAGACAGAGAAACAAAAGAGATGCTACCTCCTGTTTGCTTCTTTCCTTTTGTTGCCTTCTGAGCATAAATTATTTTCTTGTGCCACAACTAAAAAAAGTACAATTTTGAAATCGGAGCCGCCGTTTTTCTTCCAGCAATAGGAAATGAACACCTATCACCTGGCCAGTTGTTCCAGATTCATGAACTGTTGACCCCTCTCACTGCCCACAACAAGGTCAATGTTCACATTCCCAGATTTATTCTCCCATGTTCATGTCAGAGGGAACATGGGGCTCTGAAATGCACGCATGTGAAAGGAAAAGAGGGAAAGAGGATGGAGGTTTTGTTGAGACCTCCTTGTATACAAAAGAGATGTGGATGATAATGTGTGAGGTTTTACAGGACAATGTGATTTTGGGACGCAGGCAGTGATTAGCTTCCGCAATAAAAGTGTACACATCTGAAGTAAAAGAAAAACTTCTTGGACAACTAGGCTTTTCTTCAAAACAAGTGAATGTTTTTTTTTTTCCAAAACACTTTTTAACTTGAAACAAAGATGAACACTTCTGGAATTCAACACTGAAATTCATTTTTGGAGTGGAGGAACAAAAAATGTCAAAACCACACATTTTCTGCTTTAACTGATAGAAAAATATAAGGCCTTTCCCGCACAGTATATTTCATTCAGGGGAATTGAAGTGCTTGCTTTTATAACATTTAACATTCCAGGCCTGTGCATAAGGTTTTGGTGCCACTAAACTCAGTGGGATTTACTTCCAAGTAAGCAAATTTAAAAAGGTGTTGCTAGTGAAACCGCCTGTACACAATACCTGAAAGTAAGCCCAGGCGAATTTTGCTTACTTTGGAATATACACACATATAATGTTTGGGCTATGAAGTAGTGAATAACATTTGGAAGATTAACCCGCAATCCTCACCTGTCTATTCAGAAAGGAAGATTGCTGAATAACATCTTGTTCTTAGGGAAGTTATAGAATTGCACCTGAAGAGATGGTCATTTTCAGGTGCAATTCTATAACTTACCTAAGAACAATCAGGTGCAATCCACACATACAATCATGTTCTACTGGCCAGGGCTGAACCTTGGATCCAAAGCAGTGGTGGGTTTCAATTTTTTTTAGAACCTCTTCTGTAGGTGTGGTCTGTTTTGTGGGAGTGGCTTGCCTGCCATGTGACCGGGTGGGAGTGGCTTGCCGGCCATGTGAGCGGGTGGGAGTGGCTTGCCAGCCATGTGACTGGGTGGGTGTGGCCAACTTGTAAAATGTGGGGAGATTCACTTAACAGTGCTGTTGCTTAGCAATCAAAATGTTGGCTCAGAAACTCTGGCAGTTGAAGCGCACAAATCTTAAAGCTGTCAAGTTACAAGACCTTTGCACCCCTAACCCTTTAGGGGGAAAAAAAACCCAGGGGTGTTCAATCTTGACAGCTTTAAGACTTGTGGACTTCAACTCCCAGAATTCCTCCTCCAGTCATGTTGGCTCAGGAACTCTGGCATTGAAGTGTGCAAGTCTTAAAGCTGTCAAGTTACAAGACCCTTGCACCCCTAACCCTTTAGGGAAAAAAACCCTAGGGTTGTTCAAAGTTGACAGCTTTAAGACTTGTGGACTTCAACTCCCAGAATTCCTCCTCCAGTCATGTTGGCTCAGGAACTCTGGCATTGAAGTGTGCAAGTCTTAAAGCTGTCAAGTTACAAGACCCTTGCACCCCTAACCCTTTAGGGAAAAAAACCCTAGGGGTGTTCAAAGTTGACAGCTTTAAGACTTGTGGACTTCAACTCCCAGAATTCCTCCTCCAGTCATGTTGGCTCAGGAACTCTGGCATTGAAGTGTGCAAGTCTTAAAGCTGTCAAGTTACAAGATCTTTGCAACCCTAATCCTTTAGGGAAAAAAACCCCAGGGGTGTTCAAAGTTGACAGCTTTAAGACTTGTAGACTTCAACTCCCAGAATTCCTCCTCTCACTCTTCACCTTGATGATGTGCGGAATGGGGGGGAGGAGGAGGGAGCTGGAACTGGTTCTAAAGGGCACTGTAGATTTGTGGAACCTCTTCTATAGAAGAGGTTAGAACTGGCAGGAACCCAGCCCTGGTCCAAAGAGGCAGACTGGCTGAAATTAAGCTCTTGACTGCTTCCATCCATGTCCCTCTGCACAATCTGATGATGATGGCTCTGGCTGGGCAAGAGGGGGGATGGCGCTGCAATCGGGCCCCTCTCCTTTCTTTTGCAGACCGTGTGGTAGAGCAGTGTTTCTCAACCTTGTCAACTTGAAGGTGTCTGGACTTCAACTCCCAGAATTCCCCAGCCAGCATTCGCTGGCTGGGGAATTCTGGGAGTTGAAGTCCAGACACCTTCAAGTTGACAAGGTTGAGAAACACTGTCGTAGAGAGAGACACAAGAACCAGATCTATTCAGATGAAACTAGCCGGAAGGAGGCAGAGCCTGCGCGGAACCTGTTTGGCGGCACATGAAGAGGCCAACCTCGTTTGAAATCCCGTGCATGTCGACGCGGAGCAAAGCGCCTCCGAATTGCTCTCGCTCTTCGGAACCGGAACGCAGCGCGAGGAATTCGGGGGTGGGCATGGGGAGGGTGGAGAGAGAAGGCAGGCAGGCGAGCCGAGGTGGCGCAGTGGTTAAATGCAGCACTGCAGGCTACTTCAGCTGACTGCAGTTCGGCTGTTCAAATCCCACCAGGCTCAAGGTTGACTCAGCCTTCCATCCTTCCGAGGTGGGTAAAATGAGGACCCGGATTGTTGTTGCGGGGCGATATGCTGACTCTGTAAACCGCTTAGAGAGGGCTGAAAGCCCTATGAAGCGGTATATAAGTCTAACTGCTATTGCTATCTATCTATCTATCTATCTATCTATCTATCTATCTATCTATCTATATCTATCTCTGCCTCCCTCCCTCTCTCTATATCTATCTCTCTCTATATCTATCTATCTATCTATCTATCTATATCTATCTCTGCCTCCCTCCCTCTCTCTATATCTATCTCTCTCTATATCTATCTATCTATCTATCTATCTATCTATCTATCTATCTATCTATCTATCTATCTATCTATCTAGGTGAAATGAGGACCCAGACTGTGGGGGCAATATGCTGACTCTGTAAACCGCTTAGAGAGGGCTGAAAGCCCTATGAAGCGGTATATAAGTCTAACTGCTATTGCTATCTATCTATCTATCTATCTATCTATTCTATCTATATCTATCTCTGCCTCCCTCCCTCTCTCTATATCTATCTCTTCCTCTGTCTATATCTATCTCTCTATCTCTCTATCTCTCTATCTCTCTATCTCTCTATCTAGGTGAAATGAGGACCCAGACTGTGGGGGCGATATGCTGACTCTGTAAACCGCTTAGAGAGGGCTGAAAGCCCTATGAAGCGGTATATAAGTCTAACTGCTATTGCTATCTATCTATCTATCTATCTATCTATCTATCTATCTATCTATCTATCTATCTATTCTATCTATATCTATCTCTGCCTCCCTCCCTCTCTCTATATCTATCTCTCCCTCTCTCTATATCTATCTATCTATCTATCTATCTATCTATCTATCTATCTATCTATCTATTCTATCTATATCTATCTCTGCCTCCCTCCCTCTCTCTATATCTATCTCTCCCTCTCTCTATATCTATCTCTCCCTCTCTCTATATCTATCTATCTATCTATCTATCTATCTATCTATCTATCTATCTATCTATCTATCTATCTATCTATCTATCTATCTATCTATCTATCTGGGTGAAATGAGGACCCAGACTGTGGGGGCGATATGCTGACTCTGTAAACCGCTTAGAGAGGGCTGAAAGCCCTAGGAAGCGGTATACAAGTCTAACTGCTATTGCTATTGCTAAAGTGGCGTGACGGTTTTCCCAAAGTGTGACTGACAAGCGAGACAAAGATGGGGCTGGCGACGGAGTTATTAAGCATGGAAGGGAAGGAGGGGAGGGGGTCAATGGACGAGGAGAACGAGGAAGGAAGGAGCCCATGTGGCGTGGCGGGCCGAGATGGGCGTCTTGAGGCGGAACCCCCCCCCCAGCGCGAATGACCGGGGACGAGAAGCCAGGGAGGAAGGATGCTCAGCCTGGGCAACAGGAGCGCTTGTGGGGCCCGTCCAACCCACCAAACCCCACTCCCAAGCGCCCAGCCCGTCGCCCGGTCCTGCAGCTTACCTGAGCAGTTGCTGCCCGCCTTCCCTCTGCCGGCGCAATCGGAGGCGGGCGCGGCGGCGGCGGCGGCGAGAGGGTTGGACGTCCGAACGGGACCGAGAGTGCAGAGAGCCACCGCCAGCATCAGGAACACGGCGTCGTTGCAGCCGGGCGAGGTCCGGGGCCGGGCGGTGGCCGCCATGGCGAGAGGCTTGTCAAAGCGGGGGGGGGACCTTCTAAGGTTCAATGGGCGCCGCCGGGAGGAGCGCGGACCCACCGGCCTTGCTGCCAGCCAACGCTCCGCATCCCGGGCCGTCCTCGTTCTTTTCCCTGTCGGTTGTTTGGTTCGGGGTGGGTTGTAAGGGGTAACCTTGCCTCCCCGCGCCCCTTTGTGCGCTGCTCCTGCAGCCGCTGCCGTCGCCTCTGCTGCCGGCGTCGCCGCTACCGCTCGGGCTACAACAAAGGGAAGGGAGGGGGAGATGGAGGCAGGGGGAGGGGGAGAAGAGGGGAGGGGGGGACACGTGATGCCGAGGCCGACAGCCTCCTCCTCCTCCTCCTCCTCCTCCCCCGGGACCGGGACAGAAGAGGGGGGGGGTCCGACTCCAGGTCGCCACGCCCCCTCCCCTCTTTCCCGACCACCACTTGTGCCCGGGGGCGGCGGCGGCTTCAGTAGCGCCCGGGGGCACCTGGCTCAGCCTGCGCGCCGGTCCTGGGATTGTTCGGCCAAGAAAGAGGACGCGCGCTCCTCGCCCCGGGGTGGGGTGGGGGTGAATGGGGGGGGGTCTCCTCTGCCGCCTCGAAATCTTCTCCCTCTCAAACGGCCGGAAAAAAGAGCAAAATTGGGGCTTTCAGAAGTGGGGGAATTGGGAGGAAATGCCAACCCGTTTTTTTTGTCTCGGGAGCGGGGAGTTTTAATTCACCTCCTTGGAACTAGCTGAGAAGGAAAGCGGTGGGAATCGAACTGCCAAATTGGCAAATCGGAAATGCCAGGGAAACTCCGCCGTTCCCCCAAAGTATGATCAGGGTTAGGCAGGACCTCGTTTCTTTTTATTCCTTTTCTTGGGGGGGGGGTTGATCTAGAGCAGTGTTTTTCAACCTTGGCTACTTGAAGATGTCTGGACTTCAACTCCCAGAATTCCCCAGCCAGCGAATGCTGGTTGGGGAATTCTGGGAGTTGAAGTCCGGACATCTTCAAGTGGCCAAGGTTGAGAAACACTGATCTAGAGCAGGGGTTCCCAACCTTGGCAACTTGAAGATGTCTGGACTTCAACTCCCAGAATTCCCCAGCCAGCGAATGCTGGCTGGGGAATTCTAGGAGTTGAAGTCCGGACATCTTCAAGTTGCCACGGTTGGGAAACCCTGATCTAGAGCAGGGGTAGTCAACCTTTTTATACCCACTGTCCACTTTTGTATCTCTGTTAGTAGTAAAAATTTTCTAACCGCCCACCGGTTCCACAGTAATGGTGATTTTATGAAAACCTAATGAAAATGTTTTTAAATGTTACAATCCAAACTGTACCCTATAATCTCTTAAATGGAATAAGATTGGCAAAGAAAAAGAATAACCATGTGATTGTATACCTAGAATTGTATGTTAAGAGAATAAATGATAGTAAGAATATATAGCACATTATAGATAAACAATATTTGGTTATAAATAGCTAAGTGTAAATAAATACAGAATTGTACATAAAAATGGATAACGAATAATGAGACCATGAATGAAAGATAGAAATGTATAGAAGGGAAAACAATAACTGCAAAGAAACCGATACGGAACTGCTGTATGATATATTTGTATTTGTATTTTATTATTTGTATGCCGCCCTTCTCCGGGAGGACTCAGGGCGGCGAACAATTCAAGGGGGGGAAAAAAGGGAACATAAAAAGACAAAATACAAATAATAAAAGTAGACAACAGTCGCACAACCATACATGTCGAGAGGGGAGGGAACTCATCATCCCCAGGCCTGCCGGCAAAGCCAGGTTTTGACGGCTTTTCGGAAGGCCTGGAGAGAGGTGAGGGTCCGAATCCCTGCGGGGAGTTCATTCCAGAGTGCCGGAGCTGCCACAGAGAAGGCCCTCCCCCGGGTAATAGCCAGGTGGCATTGGCTGGTAGATGGCACCGGGAGGAGGCCAACCCTGTGTGATCTAACGGGTCTTTGGGAGGTAATTGGCAGCAGGCGGTCTCTCAAGTACCCAGATCCAATACCATGAAGGGCTTAATAAGTTACGACTAGCACCTTGAAGCGTATCCGGAGACTGATCGGTAACCAGTGCAGCTCGCGGATGGAACTTCTTGTTCCTATGTTGTCTTAAGTCATGTGTTTGTTTTTGTTGATGTGTTTATGTGTGTAAAATAAAAACTTAAAAAAAGAACATGTTTTTAAATAATGCTATGATTTTTTAAAAAGTCATTTAAACTAAAAAAAAAAGGAAAGTGCTTCAGTATCGGACAAAACCCCTACCGCCCACCATGAAAGCTGGAACACCCACTAATGGGCGGTAGGGACCAGGTTGACTACCCCTGATCTAGAGCCTTTCCTCATTGGTGAGCTGTAGTCCTGTCCACCAAGCCTTGAGTTGCCAGAACACAATAGTGACATGAAATGTGCTGCTCCCATTGCTGACTTCTTTCCTTCTTTTTTTAAAAAACATTTTTTTTATTTTTACTAAACAAACAACACACCCAAAAATCATCATCTTACATTACATCTTGTAGAAAGTGTGTCAATTGGTTACAATGAGCTTTTGTGCATCTCTTCCAGAGTCATTACTTACATTCTTATCGAATAACAAAGTTCTTGATGAGTCTTACTTTCAACATATCATAGTTCTCATCAGAGGTGGGTTCCTACCAGTTCGCACCTATTCGGTAGAACCGGTTGGTCAAATCTACCGAACCGGTTAGAAGAGGTTCCACCAGTGGACCCGGAAAGCAGGCCACACCTACAGAAGAGGTTCCGAACTTTTTTGAAACCCACCACTGGTCCTTGGATATGATTATTCTACACTATCATGCTCATATTTATAAAACTCAGTGCCTCTGTGAAAGGTAAGGATGACTACTGCGTTTGTGGTGCAATCAGAACATTGCGTGTGTTGAAGTTGTTTTAAACGCAAACCAAAGATGCCTTTTAAAAAACAAGCTTACATCATATTCTTATGCATGCCAGTGCTGTGTGGTTCTGACAAGTGTCATCGGCATCTTCATATCCAGTCACATGGGCGTCAAGCCACTCCCATCCAGTCACATGGGTGGCAAGCCACTCCCGCAAAGGAGGCCACACCCACAGAGTAGGTTGGAACAATTTTTGAAACCCACCACTGGTTCTCATTTAACTGAAATTGTTTTAATGTCCTTTTGCCTAGAATAAACCACAGTTAAAAAACGCAACCACCTAATGGCATTTCATTAATTATTACAGAGTCATCCAACAGCCTTAAACCTTTATAACATATTCTAAACAAAAATCCTGCCTTTTTTTTGTTTCTGTTCTCAAATCCCTGCCAGTCCTTCAAGGCAATGAGTGTAGAAGTGTAACAGATTGGGACTGCTCATGGAATGTTGTAATAAAGGGGGAAAACATTACTGTTGCTATTTCTATCATGTTCGATACAGGTAAGGATGATTGAAAGTTGTTTCCCTCATAAGTTGGGAATGATATGACATGGCAAAAAGAAAGAAAGAAAGAAATTGCCATGACATGTTTGTGTGATGGTTAAGTCCAGTGGTGGGTTTCAGAAATTGTTGGAACCTACTCTGTGGGTGTGGCCTCCTTTGTGGGAGTGGCTTGCCACCCATGTGACCCGGATGGGAGTGGCTTGCCGCCCATGTGACTGGATATGAAATTATGAATTAGTACTTAGGTAGGTCCAAGTAGCTATTCAGAAGTTGGTGGTTAGAAGCAATCGTAAAGCAAGATATGGAATTAAAACCAGAAATATTTTGTTGGCTATTTTAAAGGGAGTATAATATATCTTTAATTTTACACATGTTAGCAGCTGCTGGAATTGTGTTTGCACAACAGTGGAAAAACAGATGTGTATAAATAAATTGACAATTAAAATCAAGAAGGCTTTGAATACTTTTTCACGTGGGATTGGTTTTAGCAATTGCCAACTAACGGAAACAGAAATTAGAAATCCAAAAGTATGAAAGAGAACACCAATTATGTAAGGAAAGGTCCCTAAAAGGTATAAGGAAATATTACTAGATCATTATTAATGCATAGATAACTGTGGGACATTACACACCCATCAGTGGTGGGTTTCAAAATTTTTTGGAACCTCTTCTGTAGGTGTGGCCTGCTTTCCGGGTCCACTGGTGGAACCTCTTCTAACTGGTTCAGTAGATTTGACGAACCGGTTCTACTGAATAGGTGCGAACTGGTAGGAACCCACCTCTGGTTAAGTCCAAGTGGAAAAGACCTGTAAACGCAAGATTTTTTAGAAACAAGATTACAAATCAAATGCATTATTACAATCAAAGTATTATTCAGGGTGTTTTGCCAACAGCTGATTGTTGGTTTTATTTGGAACAAGTAGCAGGGAATAAAGAAAGATTACTTGAAGTATCATCATTAGTGCTAAAACTAAATACTTAAGGTGCTGGTCGCAATTCAATAGAGTTGCAACATGATAAGAGTTACTGAAGATTTAAGCCTGCTTAACACTATACCATTTTGTGGCCTGTAAAATTGATTTTTCTCTCGAGTAGAATAAGATTGAGGTTGATGGAATATGGAAGTACTCTTTTCAGGCACAAGAGGCACGGGCCTCTGCAGTAAGTTATGGCAGGCTGCCGCGTGTCATTTGTGGTTGAGCTGAGATTTGATCAAAGGCCTTTCCTGACCCAAGTTCAATTCTGTTCTCTTCACCAAAATGGCGAGTGGTTATTGGGGAAGACACAAAATAGATACCAATCTGTTTTGATGCAGCCAAGGGATAAAGCATGCGACCTTTCTTTTCTCATTATCCCAATCAGTGGACCATAAGTGACTGAGTATCTTCCATTTATCATGTAGAAAAGGACGTTATGGGAGAGAAATATGGCAAATCCTATTTTGTAGAACTCTCCGCTTTTAGCTTCTTGAAGCAGTTCAAGAGCCGCCTGCTTTTCAGTAGCAAACCTGTGTAGATGAAAAGAGTGTACCGATTTGATGAAAGAAATGTCCTTCTGGGTTCGGCTCCAAGTGGGGGAAAAGACACTGGAAACATGATGTAAACTTGTTTTTTAAAAGGCATCTTTGGTTTGCGTTAAAACAACTTCAACACACGCAATGTTCTGATTGCACCACAAACGCAGTAGTCATCCTTACCTTTCACAGAGGCCCTGAGTTTTATAAATATGAGCATGATAGTTTAGAATAATCCTATCCAAGGACCAGTGGTGGGTTTCAAAAATTTTTGGAACCTCTTCTGTAGGTGTGGCCTGCTTTCCGGGTCCACTGGTGGAACCTCTTCTAACCAGTTCGGTAGATTTGACGAACCGGTTCTACCGAATAGGTGCGAACTGGTAGGAACCCACCTCTGGCCAATATCCCCAGCCTCTCTCGCTGCTGTATACAGAGAAGGGTCACAATGATAGAGAAGCCAGAGAAAGGGACTGGGTAAGAAAAACAAATAACATTCTTTCCAGAATCCTCTGTAAAAAGCTTGGGATTTCCAAAAACTCAGAGCACTCCGAAGAAGCAGAAAACCATTTTGCTTCAGGAAGTTTTCTATAGAAATAGATAAACCGTTTAGTCAAGAATATTGTGCCATGTTTGACTTGGTGCTCAGTCTAATTTACTCCTCCCCCATACAAGTTACAACACTTTGTGCTTTCTCACTTTTTTCATTCTTTTGACTGGATATTAAAATATAATATTGTCTTCAGACTATTAATATGGCCTGTAATATGATTTGGAAGTGTTACATTCTCTTTTTCTGAGACCTAGTTAAAAATACTCGTTTGTAGCATCTTGTGGTCTTTTTGGAATACTGCATTTTCCACCTGCAGCCTTAGCCAGACACTAGAAAGATAAAAAAACTATAGCTTTAAATTTAATACAAAAAATGTTTGAAGCCAATAGAAATAAAAACACAGATGGCAGGTTTTATGAAATAAGAAGATTAACAGAACATACCGAACATGGGTTAGAATGAAGCTCTGAATAAGAATTATGGTTAATAAGTTTTAGAAATATTATAGGAAGGAAAGTGATATACTTTCACGGGAACATTAATAATGTAATCTAAAAAGAAGAGTGAAAGATATTTCCCAACTTCAATTGTTAAAAAGAATGAAGGAACATATTTCAAAATAACAGTAAATGCATTAATGAAGACGTTCCTCATCAGTTATGGAAGAAAGAGGAGGACATAGCTACATTGATTGGTTGCTGAGAAAGACTATCACCATTATGAAGGTTGTAACCTATCGTGACCCGTCAAAAGCGCGCACGACAAAAGCGCACCAACAAAATCACGTCGCTAAAACCACGACGTCATTACCGTGACGTCATCACTGCGGCGACAACAGTGCGGCGACAGAAGGGGCTTTACAACAGCGCAGCAACAGAAAGCCAATTTAAGTTAAGGTAAGGGTTAGGTTTAGGGTTAGGTTTAGGGTTAGGTTTAGGGTTAGGTTTAGGATTATGTTTAGGGTTAGTGTTATGTTTAGGGTTATGTTTAGGGTTAGGTTTAGGTTTAGGTTTAGGGTTAGGTTTTAGGGTTAGGGTTAGGGTTAGCGTTAGGTTTAGGGTTAGGGTTAGGTTTAAGGTTAGGTTTAGGATTATGTTTAGGGTTATGTTTAGGGTTAGTGTTATGTTTAGGGTTATGTTTAGGGTTAGGTTTAGGGTTAGGGTTAGGGTTAGGTTTAGGGTTAGGGTTAGGTTAGGGTTAGGTTTAGGGTTAGGGTTAGGTTTAAGGTTAGGTTTAGGATTATGTTTAGTGTTATGTTTAAGGTTAGTGTTATGTTTAGGGTTATGTTTAGGGTTAGGTTTAGGGTTAGGGTTAGGGTTAGGGTTAGGGTTAGGGTTAGCTTTTGAATGCTAGTAAAAGCATTTTGCTGAGTGCTTTGGAAGGCGCGGATTTGCCCTCCGCGGTTATGTCGGCAGGGAAAAGGGCTTCGCGGTTTTGTCGGTGAACCATAACCTATTGGGTTGATCATGATTACCTTTCTCATAACAGCAACCAATTAATGGAACTATGTCCTTTTCTTGTCACTAGGGCTGACTATGCACCTAGTCACTGATGTGTTTTCTATTCCAAGATTAACTCTGCTTTGTTTTCATGTTTTGATCCAAACTATGCAGTTCCTACCCTTCCACACCGTTAGAAATACTGGCTAAAGCTGATAAAAGTTTCTTGAAGAAAAAGAAAGCTGTCCATTCTGTTCAGATAGCAGTTTAGTTATAATTAGCTTTTATCCTATGGCTGATTTTTCTGTGAATGGAAAGGCCTCCTCATTTGGGAGAGTGCCTAAACATAATCTCAATATTCCAGATGTGTCCAACACTCCAAGATATTAGGCATCTGTGATTCAGAAGCTTCATAAAATTAGCATACTCATCACTACCATCACTGCCATTATCATCCTGACTAGTCACATGTGCTTTAATCTTTCTTTCTTGTTCACCGACCATGTTTGTTGCTATCCTCAAAGTCTATTTTCTTTAATTGCGTTTACGTGTTTTTCTGATTTGTAATTACTAGCAAGCTCCCATATAGATTAGATTATTGACTTTCCCCCCCCAGTATATCACATTGCATGCTGTGTGCATCTTTATCAAAGCAAAACAACAATTTATATTTGTCTCTGAATCTAAAATCTATGAAGTTATATTAGAGCAGAAAACAACTTCAGCATCCCCCCTTTATCTCATACCTGTAATATTTAAAGGGCATCTCTGTAACCCAAAGGACATAGAAAACACGTGCCTAGAGTTCTCAGAAAGCTGAAATCCTTGAGGCACTTTAGCTACATCTTCTTTGAAATGTAAATATCCTCCAAAACCTATTCAAAATATATAATTAATCAACAAGGACTACAGAAATGGAAAAACAAATTAACCCCAAATGAAGATGAAAAAATAAGAAAGATTATGGACTGTGCCGAAATGGACAAACTAACTAAAGAAATCCAGGGAAAGGAAGAATCAGAATTCTACCAGATATGGGATAAATGGTATAGGTGGATGGAGGAAAGAAACAAGAATCAATGAAAGAATATAATAAAACTCAAAAACGATAGTTATGAGTAAAATAAGAGGGTTAAGAATGGTGAAATCCAAATGAAATACAATAGAAGGGGAAATAATATAAGGTGAGCGGTATCGATTGATGATTGCTAGTAAAACAAAAACAGGAAGTTCCTGTTCGTACTGTATTGTATAAATGTGGTGTACGTCTAATTTTTGTGTGTGTGTATTTTACATGTTTGTTAATAAAAATCTTTTTAAAAAAAATCAACAAGGGCTAGCTTCAAGCCAATTATTCTAAATCTTAGAGAAAATGTCCCATATTAAGGAGGACCACAAGATATTAAATGGAAGGAGTGATTTTGTATCCTGTCATATTTAAGAGAAATGGTATTACCTCGCTTTTGGCTCTTCCTTGCTTTTTATTTGATGCGTGAAAAAAAACTGAAAGTAGAGAAAATGTGCCACGTTGCATAGCTTAGAAACAAAGCCAAAATAAATTCAGGCTATAGATATATTTAAAAAGCTGCCATCTGAACTTAAACCATTTGCTCATTACCCATTTATAGCCTCTGCCAGATACTGCTGTAGTGATATAATGTCTGCATTAATCACCTACAGATAGTCCTTGACTTACAACCACAATTTTGACCGGAATTTCTGTTGCTAAGGAAGGCAGTTGTTAAGTGAGTTGCATCCACTTTTATTATGCTTTTTTGCCATGGTTAAGTGAATTATTGCAGTTATTAAGTGCAGCTTCCCTATTAACTTTGCTTGTCAGAAGCCAGCTGGGGAAGTCACATCACTGTGGGATGCTGCAACTGTCATAAATACATGCCAGTTGCCGAGCACCCACATTTTGATTTTGTGATGGGGGGGAATGCTGTGATGGTCATAATTGTGATTAGCAGCCATGTCTAAGTCAATGCCTATCTGTTCTGACCCCCTCCTCCGTCCAGTAACGAATGCCGAGACAAGCTTAACTGGAATGTACTTTAATAGCAAGAAACCAAAACCTCGGTGGCTGAAAGCCAAGCATAACAAACAGATAAGGACTTTGGCAGCAACTCAGACAAACCTTGGCAGCAATCCAGCCTGCCGAGCTAGGTACAAAAGTTCTCCAACTTTTAGTCAATTCGTTGGTTTCTGCAAGAGGGGTGTGTGCACAAGCAGTCTTTTTATAGTCTGGAGAGGAGCCTAATGACCACTAACTGAGTGCAATTACCTCCTGTAACTGCGCAACTGTTCCTGATGCCTATTAGTTCATCGATGCTGGGCATCCAGTAACAACTCACTACTGGCGTCCAGATCACTCTCCCTTGTCTCCTCCCCACTGGTCCAAGGCTCAGGCACCTCCTGGTGGCCAACCAGCCTCTCTGCGCCCTGCTCGGAGTTGGAACCCTGTCCAGGGTCCTCCACATCTTCCACAGCCGACTCATAGGGCCCCTCGCTGTCGGAGTCTGGTGGCAGCTCCAATGGCTCCTGCTGGGCCACAACACCTATCTATATACAGAACTAAAGGATGATCCTACAAGAGGCTAGAAATCTAAATACAGAAATGCCTAGCATAGATACATAACACTTAAGCTAAATTGCTAACATCTAAAATTCTTATAAGAAATGGAATGAAATGCTTACATATCTTCCTATAAGATATTGGGTGTTAGCCAGTTGTGGGTTTCAAAAAATGTTGGAACCTCTTCTGTAGGTGTGGCCTGCTTTCCGGGTCCACTGGTGGAACCTCTTCTAACCGGTTCGGTAGATTTGACGAACCAGTTCTACCGAATAGGTGCGAAATGGTAGGAACCCACCTCTGGTGTTAACTCTTTGAAAAGAACCTTCCAGATGTGAGGCTACAGAACTGGGAAGGCTCTTTCTTATATCCAACCAACTACATTTATTCATTGGAGGTAATATAGAAGGACTTTAAAGATGATTTCTGTTGTTGGGCAGCTACATTTTGGACTGGTCTTAGAAATATCCTAAGTAGTTCCATTTAGTAATACTGAAATGCCTGAACCTAGTAATTGCATTGGGGTAGGAAGCAAAGAAAGAAAGGCTTCATTTTTTTTAATGATGTACAGAGACTTTTTATGATTTCTAATCTAACAGCTTTTAAAAACCATAGTCAAGTTGACAAAATGTATTTTGCAGACGCAAGAATAAGAGAAGGGTGTCAAACTCCATATCGCTGCCTCTTTCGAAGCACCAATTCTTTGGAAAAATATGTTTTGTCTGCACAATCTTTGAGCACCGTTTGACTGACTGTTTGGCTGAGATACATTTTTTGCTGAAAGAGAAGCATGTTTACAATTGGCCTTAATGTAAGAGAAAGAATATAGAGGAAGCAGTAAAAAAAAATATCAAATGTATTTCCAAGCAACCACTAACCACTTCATATATCTTGCCTTCTTTACTAAATCTCTTCTACCAAGTGAGCAAGTTGGGCTACGTTCAACTAGGTTTTGGACCTAATAAAAATAGCTTTTGGAATTATCACCCATGCAAGTTCTCACTGCTAGCGTCTATTTAAAGGAGCTCCCTTGACAGTGATGCTCTACCTCAGGATCCATAAAACCTTTATTACTCTGTGGGCTTCTTTTTTTCATTGCATTAATTTAAGAACATTATAATCTCCATCTTCCATGCAGAAATGCATTATGGTCATTAAAAAAAAAACCTTGTTAATCCACTGCCTTTTTCTCAAACATCCCCCAGCACAAACTTTTAGTTTTGCATCCCTACAGATCAGTGGTGGGTTTCAAAAATTGTTCGAACCTACTCTGTGGGTGTGGCCTCCTTTGTGGGAGTGGCTTCCCGCCCATGTGACCAGATGGGAGTGGCTTGCCGCCCATGTGACCGGATATGAAGATGCCGACGACACTTGTCAGAACCACCTTCAATTACCTCACACACAGCACTGGCATCAGGGGTGGGTTCCTCCCGGTTCGCACCGGTTCTTGCGAACCTGTTCGTCAGTGAACCCGGAAGTAATTAACTTCCGGGTTCCTAGCTCCTAGCCCCTGTCGCTGGGTGCCTGCGGGGTTTTTCTTTTTAAAAAAAGCCTCTCCGGATGATCTTGAAATCCTGCAAGGTTGCTTTGGAAGGGGACAGATAGGCAGATTCCCCTGCCCCCCTCCCTGGGTGCCTGCAGCCTTAAAGCAAGCGTTTGCACAATAAAGAAAATCTCACGAGCGAGAGAAGTTCTTAATTGCTTTTACTGTTAAGTTTCGGAAGCTTCCAAGGCTACAGGCAATCAGGAATGGGGGGGGGGGAATCCCTCGCAGGTTTTCAAGATCGTCTGCAGAGGCGTTTTTAAAAAGAAAAGGGGCTTCTTGGGAGGGGGAATGGGCTGCGCTCCTGGTTCTGATATTCCCCCCCCCCCAAAAGACCAGCTTCCCATCTCTCCAAATCTTGTGGCTTTTCAGGATTTTCTTTTTAAAAAAAGCCTCTCCGGATGATCTTGAAATCCTGCAAGGTTGCTTTGGAAGGGGATAGATAGGCAGATTCCCCCTGCCCCCCTCCCTGGGTGCCTGCAGCCTTAAAGCAAGCGTTTGCACAATAAAGAAAATCTCACGAGCGAGAGAAGTTCTTAATTGCTTTTACTGTTAAGTTTCGGAAGCTTCCAAGGCTACAGGCAATCAGGAATGGGGGGGGGGAATCCCTCGCAGGTTTTCAAGATCGTCTGCAGAGGCGTTTTTAAAAAGAAAAGGGGCTTCTTGGGAGGGGGAATGGGCTGCGCTCCTGGTTCTGGTATCCCCCCCCCCAAAAGACCAGCTTCCCATCTCTCCAAATCTTGTGGCTTTTCAGGATTTTCTTTTTAAAAAAAGCCTCTCCGGATGATCTTGAAATCCTGCAAGGTTGCTTTGGAAGGGGATAGATAGGCAGATTCCCCCTGCCCCCCTCCCTGGGTGCCTGCAGCCTTAAAGCAAGCGTTTGCACAATAAAGAAAATCTCACGAGCGAGAGAAGTTCTTAATTGCTTTTACTGTTACGTTTCGGAAGCTTCCAAGGCTACAGGCAATCAGGAATGGGGGGGGGGGGAATCCCTCGCAGGTTTTCAAGATCGTCTGCAGAGGAGTTTTTAAAAAGAAAAGGGGCTTCTTGGGAGGGGGAATGGGCTACACTCAGAGGAGCCGGCACTTGGGGCACCCTGAAACAACGCATCCCCGCCGCCTCGTTCTACTCAGCAAGCGGGGACATCCCATCTGTGCTCACTTCTGCTGCCACCACCTCCGCTCCCAAACGCAACTGTCAGCTGCAAGCAGGTGACTGAAGCTGCTGCTTGCAGTCATTTACTGCTGCAGATAGATTGTGCCTGTAGCGGGAAGCTCTTTGCCCTGTGAGAGCTCCTCTTTGGTAACATCATCAGTGCTAGAAGGGAGTGGGGTTGGGGGGGGAGGAGGAGAAAGTTAGGACAAAAAAGAAAAAGATAAGGAGGGAGAGGACTGTGGGGTCCTTTGGTGTTCTCTGAACGTGGTGGTTTTTAATTAGTTTAGGGAATTTTTATTTATTTATTGTTTATAGAATGTTTATTACAAGAAATGTTATTCCTTTTTGCAAATGTTTTATTTGTGATGCAATATGTTGCTTTTAAGTGTTTAGACCAGGTTTATGTGTCTCAAAGTGGCTGCTTTTCTATGGGCAGGCCAGGTTTGTTGCAAGGCAGTGTGTTTCACCCTCGTTTAGGTAATTCTGAGGTGGTTGATGGTTCTGTGAATGCCTGTCCTTTATAATTTTCCACATTGCCTTGATGGTTTTTATTCCAGTGACTTTGTCTTTCCTGTTCTCAGGCTTAGGGGAAAAAAACTGGTTTCATTGGCAGTCTTTTTTTTGGGGGGGGGGGATTTTTATTTTTTGGGTGTTTTCCTAGCACTGTCATAGTTTGTGGATGTGGGTGGGTGTGTAATGTCCCACAGTTATCTATGCATTAATAATGATCTAGTAATATTAACAATATCTAGTAATTAGTAATATCTAGTAATAACATCGTCTTGGCCACTCCCACCAGGTCACATGGGTGGCAGGCCACTCCCATCCAGTCACATGGGTGGCAAGCCACTCCCATCCGGTCACATGGGCAGCAAGCCACTCCCACAAAGGAGGCCACGCCCACAGAGTAGGTTCGAACAATTTTTGAAACCCACCCCTGACTGGCATGCATAAGAATAAGATGTAAACTTGTTTTTTAAAAGGCATCTTTGGTTTGCGTTAAAGCAACTTCAACACACGCAATGTTCCGATTGCACCACAAACGCAGTAGTCACCCTTACCTTTCACAGAGGCACTGAGGTTTATAAATATGAGCATGATAGTGTAGGATAATCATATCCAAGGACCAGTGGTGGGTTTCAACAAATTTCGGAACCTCTTCTGTAGGTGTGGCCTGCTTTCCGGGTCCATTGGTGGAACCTCTTCTAACCGGTTCGGTAGATTTGACTAATCAGTTCTACCGAGTAGGTGCAAACTGGTAGGAACCCACCTCTGCTACAGATGGTCCGAAAGGTGCCTTTTTAAAAAAGCAACCAGACTCTCTCTGTTTTTCCTTGAATGTTTCCTTCCTGCCTTCCTTACAGGATTAGCCCTGCAAAGTGGAAAAAAACAAAAGATTTCTTCCAAAAACCGGTTCTCCGAACTGGTTAGAAAGTTACCAACCGGTTCTCCCGAATAGGTGCGAACTGGCTGAATCCCACCACTGATGTGCAACCATGACCAGGACGACTGATAATCTCCGTAGACATCCCTGTGTAGATGCATCCTTTCCCCACTCCTTTCTCTTTGCCCTCCTTCCTTTCCTTTACATCTCTTATATTAAATCACACACCTTTTTTCTTTCTTTGCAGATCCATCTTCCTCTTTGTCCTCCTTATTTCCCAAACAAACAAGATGTCCATTTGCCCGGCATTCCCCATATTGAGCAAGTATTAAATGCAAATGGATTTTGCAGCATAGCCAGGCTGACTGGCTAGCTGATTTTTGCAGACTATAAGTGCTGGCACCAACTCCATCATTCTCCTTTGAACCCAGAGGGACATCCACTAATGTAATTACAATAATAGCTACCCTGCATATTAGCATACAAAAGAAATACATTTTAAGTTTCTGGCGAGTCTTCTTTCTCTCCCTTATTACCGGTGTTATATGAGATTCCCACAAGGAACTGGAAACAGATAAGACTTATTGGATATTTGGTATTCCCCAGATTGCTACAAATGGAACATGGCATGAAAATAGTTTGAAGCAGTGGTGGGTTTCAAAAATTGTTCGAACCTACTCTGTGGGTGTGGCCTCCTTTGTGGGAGTGGCTTGCTGCCCATGTGACCGGATGGGAGTGGCTTGCCGCCCATGTGACCTGATATGAAGATGCCGACGACACTTGTCAGAACCACCTTAAATTACCTCACACACAGCACTGGCATGCATAAGAATATGATGTAAACTTGTTTTTTAAAAGGCATCTTTGGTTTGCGTTAAAACAACTTCAACACACACAATGTTCTGATTGCACCACAAACGCAGTAGTCATCCTTACCTTTCACAGAGTCCCTGAGTTTTATAAATAGGAGCATGATAGTGTAGAATAATCATATCCAAGGACCAGTGGTGGGTTTCAAAAAACTTTGGAACCTCTTCTGTAGGTGTGGCCTGCTTTCCGGGTCCACTGGTGGAACCTCTTCTAACCGGTTCGGTAGATTTGACGAACCGGTTCTACCGAATAGGTGCGAACTGGTAGGACCCCACCTCGGGTTTGAAGCTAGTGCTGTGGAGGTGTTGTTCCATTTTTATCTCACCTCTGTACTCAATTCATAACTGTCCTGTGAACTGAAATAGGTGTGTTCTTGGCTCTTCTTGAGATGGGAAATGACTGACAGTACCATGTAAGTCATTTTTTGTGTTTTAAAAGGAAAAGAGGGAGCGTCATAAAATGGCTTATTAAGCACTGGCTTGTAAAGAAATTGAGGCGGGGATAGAGGAAACCTATATGATTTAGCACAGTGGTTCTCATTTTTTCCTTCACCCTGACCCCCTTTTAAATACCTTTTGTGGACCACCAAGACTTAATTTATTCAAGCCTTCATTGACACCCACTGTGATGACATTGCAACTTCCCAATCATCCAAGGGCCACAGGTTGAGAGCCACTGATTTAGCAAAACCAATTTTTTTAAAAAAATAAAGTATTCAACAAAATCTGCAACCACAAACTTCTAAACAAAATTTGCAGTTATGGGATTAAAAAGAAAGCTCCTCTTCTGGTATTAAAGTATAAAAAAGGAACAAAGAGGCTATTGTCACATTAGAAGAATCAAAACTGTAAAAACAAGATTTTCTTATGACACTAAATTAAGGGCACATTGAAATGCTACCAAACTCCAGCTCCTAAAGAAAGCACTCAAACCAGAGAATAGGTTAGAAAATACAGTTCAAAGCAATGAATTGTTTAACGAGGGTTGCTGGTGTAAAACATTCTAAACTCACACATACCTTAATGGTGTTTGAGTTGATTGTGAATAAGCAAGGAAAGTCATTCACTAAATTGTTTTCCCTGTAAGGATGGATTGTTCAGGGAATGATGGTGCAGCCATTGGGAAAAAAAATGACAAATTTCATAAATTTC
Source organism: Thamnophis sirtalis (assembly GCF_051295495.1). Taxonomy (NCBI): domain Eukaryota; kingdom Metazoa; phylum Chordata; class Lepidosauria; order Squamata; family Natricidae; genus Thamnophis; species Thamnophis sirtalis. The sequence continues at coordinate 77,341,016 of NW_028261388.1, forward strand.
ATATTGATCATCATTAGAAAGGTATCCTAATATTTTTTATACAAACCCATTGTACATACCTATTTAGATTTTAAAGAATAAGAAGAACCAGAGAGTGGAAATATATACAATATTGCATGGGGTTCTCTTTTGACATATGTAATTGGAGTCCTGCAGTAAAACTAAATATTTTGACCAAATTTGCTTTCCATAGTACAGAAGGTCCTATGCATCTGCGTTACAAGATGTCATAATGGCTGCTAAGTCATTTTAAAATGGAATTAGAAATGGAAGATATTGAGGTAGCTGTTGTGGTCCAGCAGGAGCCGTTGGAGTTGCCACCGGACTCCGACAGCGAGGGGCCCTATGAGTCGGCTCTGGAGGAGGTGGAGGACCCTGGACAGGGTTCCGACTCCGAGCAGGGCGCAGAGAGGCTGGTTGGCCACCAGGAGGTGCCTGAGCATTGGAGCAGTGGGGAGGAGCCAAGGGAGTTGTTCCTGGATGCCCAGCACCGAAGAGCTGATAGGCAGAAGGAACAGTTGCGTGGTTACAGGAGATAATTGCACTCAGCTGGTGGTAATTAGGCTCCTCTCAAGACTATAAAAGGGATGATTGTGCACACGCCCTTTTGCAGGAGTCAACGTTTATACTAAAGTGGGAGAACTTTTGGGGCTAGCTTGGCAGGCTGGATTGCTGCCAAGGTTAGTCTGTGCTGGATTGCTGCCAAGGGCCTGTCTGTCTGTGTGATAAAGTCCTTGAAGTATCTTTGTCTCGGCGTGCTTTGGTGTGGGATGAGGGGGGCGTCAGAACAGGTAGCTATATATTAATTCCAATACGGAGAAATTGTACCTCTCAGTATCAACTTTTTGAGAACCTGGACAGGAATAAACCATTACAGGTTCTGCTTGTGAGTTGCCCATTATGACAACAGAATGGAAAACTAAATCAATCATTAATTCTAATATAACTCTTACAATATACTTGTAAAATAGATACATAGACATACAGTATCTATTGTTTTAGCACAACAGAGAAAATGAGAGCTATAAATAAGTGGAAATAAAAATAGATGGGGATATTTTAGTGTACTTTGAATGGAAAGCAGAGATGGCTAGTTTGGGGGAGGGCTGGAGAGAGTACCTATTTGCCAAGACAAGGAGAATTTCCTGTTCTACTAAGCTGTAGAAATGCTAGACAACCAGGTTTGAAAACTGTGGGTTTGAAAGCATTTAGTACCTGCCTTGATAAGCATTTCTATTTTGAGCCAATTGGATATAATACCTAAATAAAGTCTTTGAAACAATGTCAAATCTCTTTCTAGGGTAGCAATAGGATAGCAATTCATGCCCGTAAATACATACTCCGGCAGACATCCACCAGCTACATAAAAATCTTCAAGTTAGACAATGGGAAAGAATAAAAATCAAAGCTCTGAACAACTTTTACTATGGCTGAATTTTTTTTTAAAGAAACATTACGTATCAATTTCTAGAGATATCTTCGCTTTTAGCACATTTAAATCTTTGGAGATATAATTCACACTGCTCATTTTCACACTGGAGGGAGTTTGGGCTGGATTCCATTCTATTCAGTAATTGTGTGGGCTTAGCTAACATGGCTTTCAACTGTTCCCTTATGCACTCTAAAGCCTATATTGCAGCTGATCTACCCTATATTGATTGTAATTATCCTGAGTGCATATAGTAAGATTCTGATGCTAATAGTTAAACTGCTACAAGTAATTTTTTCCAACCCTGTCAGTAGGAGGTTTACAAATAGCATTAGAAACATATGATCACAAGAAATGACTTGCTGGTTGGATCTGTTTCCAGCATAAGCAGTCAAATGACTTCGGTTTCCCAAGTCACTCGCAGAGCCAGAAGAATCGTAATAACAGCCATATATTTTTTTCCTCAGAATCCAACTACCATGATGCCATATATACACTGAGGTTTTGTCTGGCCTAGCTAATCTCTTTTGGTAAACTTCTTTTCCATAGCTTTATTTGATTCTTCAAAACTTTACCTATAGAAAAACGCCCACACAGCATGAACAGGCGGGACGATACCTCCCGCCTGCCAGCCATTTGGAAGCCTGCCCTTATTGATAAACGAGTCCCTAACATGAGGAATGACTATCCTTACATGAAACACAAACCCCCAACCAATCAGAACACACCTCCACCCAATCAGAACACAGCCAAGCTCCCACCCAATCAGCTCAACCCCCCACTGGCAGTTAAAAGGAGGGAAACAGCCAAGATCTCACAATGCTCCTGGAAGCACGAAGCCTGAAGATGATGAATGAGATTTCGTCGAAACATCGCCAAGACACTTCTAATTTTACGCGGGACAAAACCCGAATAACCAAAGACCTACGTGTATATGTATATAAAATCAAATACATGTAGTTCTTATAATCATTTGCGACGATTCCAAATTACAAGGGCATTTTAAAGAAGTGATATGACCAGTTTTCACACTTAATTTCAGATAAATAAATAAAATATTTACTTTACACCTGAAATACATTAGATAGTTGTGTAATAGCATAGTATTTGGACTTATATACTACTTCACAGTGCTGTACAGCCCTCTCTAAGCGGTTTACAGAGTCAGCCCATTGCCCTCAACAATCTGGGTCCTCATTTTACCCACCTCAGAAGGATGGAAGGCTGAGTCAACCTTGAGCCTGGTGAGATTCGAAGTGCCAAATTGCAGGCAGCCGGCAGCTGGCAGTCAGCAGAAGTAGCCTGCAGTACTGCATTCTAACCACTGTGCCACCGCGGCTCTAATACTGTTTCTCACTTAAAAAATTATCCTGTTATTAAAAAAATCTTGTGTGTGTGTTCGTGTGGGTTTCTAGGCCTTAATTGAGTGATTGTATCTTTCTGTGCGACCTCAGTTCTCTTGCTGCTCCGGTTGAGGAGCTGTCCAACAGGTTTGGGAGGAGGATTTCCTGAAGAGGAAGGGAGCTGTCCGATTTTAGATACAGCAAACTACGCTGAGGATCTGTATCTGCAATGACCAGTCATCAGTTGCATAGCTTCATATCGGGCAGCTCCTCTTGCTGTCTAATCCTCCCTAATGCATCCCTGGGTATATCATCCTTCAGAAGATGTAGTTGTTCTGGCTTTCTCCACCCAAGTAGATCGCGACCCGTCAAAACCGCGTTCCACAAAAGCGCGGTCGACGAAATCGCGTATGTGACGTCATCACAACGCGACGAAAAAGATCGAAAAATTGAAATAAAAATTAAATTACAGCAAGCCGATTCACATAAAGGTAAGCGTTAGGTTAAGGGTTAGGGTTAGGGTTAGGGTTAGAGCGTTAGCGTTACGTTTAGCGTTAGGTTAAGGGTTAGCGTTAGGTTTTTCGTTAGGTTAAGGGTTAGGTTTAGGGTTAGGTTTAGGGTAAGGTTAAGGGTTAGGTTTAGGGTTAGGTTTGGGGGGGTTAGGGTAAGGTTTTCGCTTTATTTTTACATTTTTCGATCTTTTTCGTCGCGCTGTGATGATGTCACATACGCGCTTTCGTCGACCGCGATTTTGTCGTCCGCGGTTTTGTGGTGGAACCAAGTAGATATCAGAGAAGCAGCCTCCAAGTAGAAACTGAATTCTGGTCTGGTTCTCATTTAGATGTCCCATCCATTCTATAATTGCAATTCTGAAGTGGACCTTGAGGCTGAGGGCTGGGATCAATCAGCAGTTTTCTGGGTACTCCTATTTGTTCAAGGTTAATAATGTTTTACAACACTGCCTTATACAGGAAAAGGTTAAGGGAGTAGTAATGAATTGGGGGGGGGTCTCATGTTTAAAGTGATAAATTAGCTTTTCTCCACCCACTTTTGCAGTGTGGCCTTTAGTGGGCAGTCAAAGATTGATGAATCTCTTAGTTTAGGAGAGTTATGTACCTTGTGCTGGATTCATTGCTAAGTCCTTGGCTTCAACAATTACTATTAATGATTTTACTATGCAAAGACAACTGCATAGTAATTAGATCTACCGAAACAGCTGCAGACCTAATAAATAAAACTATCTTTGTCTAGGAGGATGGAGAGAGAGAGAGAGAGAGAGAGAGAGAGAGAGAGAGAGAGAGAGAGGAGAGAGAGAGAGAGAGAGAGAGAGAGAGAGAGAGAGAGAGAGAGAGAGAGAGAGAAAATCTGCCATCCAATAATGACAAATTGCATGTTATAACAGTTCAGCATTAAACTAAATTATGATTAATGAGAAATTAAGGATTGCAAATGATATCATATTTTGTTATTATCTGTTTTTTTTCATACAAATGCAGAAAGTAATCATTTTTGTGCAAATCATGCACTTCGCCATTAAGGTAATAATGAGTTTATTCCAATGGACCATACCAAAAATCACAATAATAGATTTATTGAGTTTTTTGGAACGTAGAAGACATATCCTCTGGATAATAAATGAGTTTGCTCAATCTTTCTCAACACACGAATGTCTGGGAATAATATAATAATTGCATCTAAAATAGAATATCAATAAATAAAAAAGAAAAACCTCCATTCCTTACCCGGCCTTTCCCTCTTTCTCCAGTTTTGCTTCCAGAAAATTTCAGTCTTACAGGCTGCCTTCATACAGATTCCTGATGGTATATACCGTATATACTCGAGTATAGGCCGACCCGAATATAAGCCGAGGCACCTAATTTTACCACAAAAAACTGGAAAAGTTATTGACTCGAGTATAAGCCTAGGGTGGGAAATGCAGCAGCTACCGGTAAATTTCAAAAATAGAAATAGATACCAATAATGTTTTTGAATATTTATTTCAAAGAAAAACAGTAAACTAGCGGTGTATTCAATGAAATACTTCACTCACCTCATGATGCTGATGTCCCGCTGTGATGATGATGTCCCGTGCAGCCGCGGGAGCGATGTCCCGCCTCCTATGACACACGGCACAGTGATTCCTATCATTGGATCACTGTACCAGAGGAGGTGGGACATCGTTGCAGAGCGGCAGGAGGGGGAGGAAGGGGAATCGTAAGACAGCCCTGCATTACATTAGAACGTGAGGAGGGGGGATGGTGCGGTGCGCGCTGCGCGGCAAACTGACACAGAGGGAGGGGAAACTCACAGGGGCACTGGGCCATTCACGAGTGTCACCCAGCGGCATGGCCCCACCCCTTTTTCTCCTCCATTTCGGGCAAATTTTTCACTGACTTGAGTATAAGCCGAGGCGGCTTTTTTCAGCCCAAAAAGTGGGCTGAAAAACTAGGCTTATACTCGAGTATATACAGTAACCAGAAAAAATCCATATAAATATAACCCACCCACCCCAAACTACACAAGTACTACTACCTGAGTACAGTATTCTTCAAACATCAAAAGATCTCTATCTTGGCTCCCCTCCACTTGAACATAATTAGGAGAGCATTATCTGGATCTCTGCTGGTAAGTTACTCCATAGGAGAGGATCATAACTCGAAAAGCAATGTGATCTCAATCTCTTTGTTGCCATGGGGAGGAGAAAACTCCCAGTATGTCCTCTATACCCAGAGGCCGAGATGCCAGAACCATAAATTTATCACTAAGCCAGAATTTCAAATTATAATTTGAAACCTATTGGCAGACAGTGTAGTGCCCACAGCACCATTGGTATATTATATGGATGGCGTTCACTTGTCTATTCAGTTGGCTTCCAGAACCTACAATTGCAACTGGAATATTTACAATTGATAACTGGCAATTTTCAAAGGCAATCCCATATGCAGGTAGTTCTCAACGTACGTCCACAATTGAGCCCAAAATTTCTGTTGTTAAGTGAGACATTTGTTAAGTGAGTTTTATGACCCCATTTTATATCCTTCCTCGCCACAGTTGTTAAGTTGTAGTTGATAACTTAGTAACATGATTGTAAGTGAATCTGGCTTCCCCAGTGATTTTGTTTGTCAGAATATTGCAAAAGGTGTTCCCATGACTGGGACAGTATAAACCAGTTGTAAGCATCTGAATTTTGATCACATGAGCACGGAGATGCTACAAAGGTTGTAAGCGTGGAAAATGATCATTATTCAGTGCCGTTGTAACTTTACACAGTCACTAAATGAAGTGTTGTAAGTCAAGAACTACCTGTAATGACATTGCAGTAGTTAATGCAACTAAAGTGTGAAAACAGAGGTAACATTGCCAGAGGATCATACTCAGAGTCACAACTGACACTCCAGCCAAAATTAAACAAAAGTCTCCTAGCCAGAACTCCCATTTTCCTATTTAGCAGTAGCCATGTGTCAGCCTCTGCTTTGCTGCTGCTTCGGCTGCCATTGAAACGGGGAGGGGGGGGCATGGTATTTGGGAGGAGACTACTACTTGTGCTGGAGGAAGATTCTGGAGTTTCTGCTGCCTGTCTTACTGCGCATGCGGAGGAGGTTTCCCGCCAAGGCCAACGGCACCGACATTCCATCTTGGTGATGCCTTTTTTTTTCTTTTTTTTTTAATAGCAATAGCAGTGGACTTATATACCGCTTCATAGGCCTTTCAGGCCTCTCTAAGCGGTTTACAGAGTCAGCATATTGCCCCCAACAACAATCTGGGTCCTCATTTTACCCACCTCGGAAGGATGGAAGGCTGAGTCAACCCTGAGCCGGTGAGATTTGAACCACTGAACTGCTGAACTAGCAGTCAGCTAGTGGCCTGCAGTACTGCACTCTACCCACTGCGCCACCTCGGCTCCTACAACACTGCATTCTTCATAACTTTTGAAGTTATCTCACACCTGACACTTGGGAGAATTATGATTGGACTGTAACTGGGATGCCAAGGGGTGGGGAATGGGTTGTTCTATATATCATTTGCTTTCGCGCCTAAATAATCAGTCTTCGCTTTGCTACGCTTCTGATCATTTATAATTAGTAAAAGTACACTTGATTTCTATCAATGGAGTCTTGTGGTTTTCTTTCCTAATTATTCAATGGAGGAGTGCTGACACCATGAATTATGACTTGATTCCCAAGTCATAACCTTTCTCCTTCAGATGAACTAGAGTCCTTCCAACACCTCATAAGTCCTTCATTGTTGACTAGTCTTGCCCACTCAAGAAAGACCAGACTCCTGCAACGTATTTTCCCCACCTTTCAACTCTCACAGATATTCTAGAAAGATACCACGATTAATGGTATCCAAGACCACCAAGAGTTTTATCTATCTTCCAAATATGGAAAAGAAGAAATGCATTCATCCAATCCATGGCCTGATGAGGGCTGGCCATTAGAATGACAAAGACAGTTATTAAGCCATTCTAGGGGCCGGATTTGGATTGAAATAGGCAAAGTTAATACACTTCCTCTAAGGAGATCTGTAATTGGAGCCCTATCATTCTCCACAGCCTCCCCTAAAACAGGAACACCAAGAAATAGTTGTCAAGATTTGCTGAATGCAGACAGACCACTTCAAGACAACAGTCATAACTTTCATTCTAAAAAAGAATTTGTCAGCTCCCAGATCTAGCCCCTCATATCTACTCAAGCTTCCCAGGTGGGACATGGGTCAATCCCACAAATCACCTGACCTATTTTCTTGGGGTCCCCAAACCAAAATTAATTCCAAATACCCTTGAAAGGCACAACCAAAGTCTCCTATCTGACTTTACCCGTGTGAAATACATGTCATGGTTGTTTAATCTGACGTTGGACTAGTGACTCTCTCTCTCTCTCTCTCAGCCCTAGGAAGTAAGCATGGTGAATCATTTCTGAAAATCTAGCCAAGAAAATGCAGGTACTTGTCCAGGCAGATGCCAGGAGTCAAGTGTGATTCAAGGGCACAAGTGAGCATAACTCTGGTGACTTCATAGGAACATTCATGTAGATTTCTTCTCAACAAAACAACTGTAAACAATTTGCAGTTGTTTTCTTTTGACATGTTTGGGTTTTTTCCCCTGACTTTCCAGTCTAGCCAATAACCCTTGTCTCTCTTGGTGGTCTCCCATCCACTTATCCGGGGAGCCGAGGTGGCGCAGTGGTTAGGGTGCAGTACTGCAGGCCACTTCAGCTGACTGTTATCTGCAGTTCAGCGGTTCTAATCTCACCGGCTCAAGGTTGACTCAGCCTTCCATCCTTCCGAGGTGGGTGAAATGAAATGAGGACCCAGACTGTGGGGGCGATATGCTGACTCTGTAAACCACTTAGAGAGGGCTGAAAGCCCTATGAAGCGGTATATAAGTCTAACTGCTATTGCTATTGCTATTATCAACTATAAACCAGCTTAACCTTGAAGTCCAGATTAGATCTTTCTCTTGCTGCTACTTTTTTCATCACAACTTCATACTAGTAGACATTGATGGTTGATGGAAATGGAATTTAACAACATATACTCTCCAATGCTTAAATGGGAAATGAAATTTAATTTATTTAAATGCAATTTAAAGGAGAATTTGAGCACTGTTATTAGATGTCTAATGTGGCTAACAGAGCTAATAACTTTCACAATAGTAACACGTTTTGTTGTGAATGTGGTACTCAGAAATCTTATTTTGTTAAAAATCTATTCCGTGTACGGGTTCTGGGAAGTTGGGAGGGGAGAAGGTTGTGGGGGGTGGGGGGGAGGGTGGGGGGGAGGGATATATATCAGGTTTGACGAGACGTGTTAGATTTTAATGTAATTTGACTTCACATGTATACTGTTTTCTCTCATATTTTCATTACTATTATTATTATTATTTTTTCTTTAAAACTAGGATATGTTAAGCATATTGACATGAAGCGGAAATACACCAATGAGAGGAGGAGTGGGAAACAGAAGGGAGAAGAAAGATGGGAAGAGAGGGATAGGAGAGAGGGTAAGGGGGGAAGATGAGGAGGATAAGGAGGAGTGGGTTGTAGAGAGAGGAGAAGGAGAAAGGAAGGGGAAGTAGAGTAGAAAAGGATGATGGAGGGAAGATAGAAAGTTGGAGAGAGGTAGAAGAAAGAGGTGTATGGAGAGCAGAAGAGCTATAATGGGTTTTTATTTTTCTGGGCATTATTGACAAGAGGAACTGATGTAATTATTATTTAATACTATATGATACGGGCTATGTATAGTATACGTATGATTGTATGTTATGAAAATGGAAATATTTTTTTTTAAAAAAATAAAACAACAAAAAAAGAAATCTTATTTTTAAATTAACATATTTTTTTTGGGAGTGGCCAGACTTAATAAAAAGCTCCTGTTCCATAATGAAGCATCATTAAAATGTTGGGCAGGAAAAGGTGAACTCTGGAGTTAAAACAGTAATCTTGAAAAGCAATATTGTTTCTAAGTCACAAAGACTATACGCACATGTGCATTTGCACAAACATATACACATTCATGAAGAACGCATTTGGCATTTGAGAAGGATCTAGTCTGAGATTCTACTTACTGACAAAACTCAAGTAAAGCAGGAATCATTTGATAGAAGTGTGACCCGTCAAAAGCGCGGAGGACAAAATCGCGCTCGATGAAAGCGCGCATGTGACGTCATCACAGCGCGACGAAAAAAATTAAAATTTGAAATAAAATTAAAATTAAAGCAAGCCGATTCACATAAAGGTACGGGTTAGGGTTAGGGTTAGGGTTAGGTTAGGTTAAGGTTAGGGTTAGGTTTAGAGCGTTAGCGTTAGGTTAAGGGTTAGCGTTAGGTTTAGCGTTACGTTAACGGTTAGGTTTAGGGTTAGATTTAGGGTTAGGTTAAGGGTTAGGCTTAGGGTTAGGTTTAGGGTTAGGTTTGGGGGGGTTAGGGTAAGGTTTTAGCTTTATTTTTACATTTTTCAATCACAGCGCCATGTTTTCGTCGCGCTGTGATGACGTCAAATGCGCGCTTTCGTCGAGCGCGATTTTGTCCTCCGCGATTTTGTGGTGGAACCAATAGAAGTAAGCCATAATACACTTGAATATTTCCCACCGCCATCTGGAGCAATGTTTCATTTCTTCCTCCAGCACAGGCTTAGTATATACTCTCTAAAAATTGGAGCAGAGAGCTGACAAATTTCAGATTTAATGGTTGCAACAATTACTTTCTTTCACAAGGGAATAGGAAGCTGCTGATTTATAGTTTCACAGCAGCATTTATAATGGTCATGGAGTATGTGACAAGCCAAACTCTAATGCTGATATTTCAGGGTTTGAAAAAAGCTGGGAGGCGGGAACGGACAATGCAAGATTTTGCAATACAGGTGTCAGGCCTGCATTTAGTTCAGTTCAGTTCAGTTTATTAAATTTCTATGCTGCCCTTTTCCCCCGAAGGGGACTCAGGGAGGCTCACAACTCGAACCAGGGAGGGGGATACAGACAAAAGATTTTAAACAACAACATAACAATATATAATTTAAAACTCACAACAGTCATACCATTCGAGACGGGGGCAACGGCTCTTTAGCCCCAGGCCTGTCGGAACAACCAGGTTTTAAGGGCTTTGCGGAAGACCTGGAGGGTGGTGAGGGTTCGAATCTCCATGGGGAGTTCGCTCCAGAGGGTCGGAGCAGCCACAGAGAAGGCTCTCCTCCGGGTAGTCGCCAGTCGACACTGGCCGGCAGATGGGATTCGGAGGAGGCCTAATCTGTGGGATCTAATCGGTCTGGTGGAGGTAATTGGCAGCAGGCGGTCTCTCAAGTGTCTCTCAATTTATATTCCTTTTAGAATTTTGGCCTGCCACACTTTCTCTTATTTCATTATGCTGTTTCTTTCAGTATATAGTCAATGGGAGGGGGGAATAGAAGGAGTAGGATTTTGGAATGTATTGTTTATCATTCTTTGCTAGAAGCCAAGGTCATCCTTTGTTCTCCGCACCAGTACACCTGACCGGAAGAAGCTGGCCATGGACGCCAGCGTGGAAGAAGGAGATTGGACCATGTGATGGGCTGTGGGTGTGGGGGACAAGATCGTGAACTTTTAACTGGGTGGGATTCTGATGTAACTTCCAGAGTTGGAATCCCCACAGCACTATGCCAACATGCCTGCTTTATTAAATTGGAACTTTAAGCATAGTTTTGCCTTCGACTCTGATTTAATTCTACATGGTATTTGGAACGCTGACAACAGGTAGCCCTTGACTTACAATCAGTCACTTAATATTATAGTGGGGGCTGGAACCCTTGTTTTATGGCCTGTAAGGCACGTTTGGCAATTGAAGAATGTCGTTCCACTCCCTGTGGTTATGAGACTGCCTCTCAGGCTCTTGGCAACTGGCTCACCTTTACAAACCAGTTGCGAGTTCCAAGATCGCAGAACTGCAATTTGTGGTTTTGCTTGCTGTTTTCCAACATCAAAAGCCCATTGAGGGAAAAAATAGCTTCACACTTTACGATCACTGCAAAAAAAAAGTTGTAAAAATGGGTCTGCTCACACGGCTGCTTCGACTTACAACTTACAACAGGAAACTCCCCCCCCAAAAAAAATATGGCTGCAAATCGTGAGCTGTATCTATATTTATTTATTTTATTTATTTTATTAAATCGATTTATAGGCCGCCCAATCCTGGAGGACTCCGTGCGGCTTACAGAAAGAAAGAATAATAAAAAATGACAATAAAAACATGTTAAAAAACACACACATACATTCGTTACGAACGGGGCTGGATCTCAACAATGAGGTCAACAGTCCCAGGCCTGCCGGAAGAGCCAGGTTTTAATAGCTTTTCTGAAGGCCATGAGAGTGGGCAAGATCCGGATTTCTGGGGGTAGCTCGTTCCAAAGGGTCGGAGCAGCCACAGAGAAGGCTCTCCTCTGGGGAGCCGCCAGCCGGCATTGTCTGGCTACACTCGAAAGGTCTGCAGAATTATGGCATGTGCCTTAGCTTTACTGTTAATTACAACTGAGTATAAAAGGCATTATCATAGCTACAACTGACAGAATAAAAGTATGTGTTCATGCCATATAGGCAGTCCTCAACTTGCAACAGTTTGTTTAGTTACAACTTCAAGGTTACAACAGCACTGAAAAAAAGGGACATTACCATTTTTCACACTTATGACTGTTACAGCATCCCCATGGTCATAAATTTTGGCCTCGAATGTGGTTCGTAAGTTGAGCACACATGTGTACACAGAGGCTAAAACAACAATACAGATTGATAATTAATATATTGGAATGCCAATTGCCTCTTGATGTGAATGAAACTAATTTAGCTTAATGTGCTTATTATAACTAGCAGTGCACCCTTTGGATTCGACAATTGGTTGACAGGCACAGTGGTTAGTGAATCTGAGTAGAAAAAAAACAATGAGCACTTAAAATATTCACAAACCGTGATGTGAAAAGCATGATGGGCAAAATATATCTTGTTAAGCTACTCTTATAAACGAGGTAAGAGATTGCTCCTTGATACAACATTTAACTAAGGTTGCAGATGCTGCAGTGGAATGCATACACAGTATAAAAGTTGCCCTAATTATAACTGATAATCAAGTCTGAGAGTGTGGTGATTAAGAAAGGGGTAGGAGAGTTAATAATAATTTTTGCAACAAGTATCATTAAATTATGATGATGTGATTCCAACTTTGCTTGGAATGCTGCTTCTAACTAGAATGTAGTATTAATTAAAAAGACAAATACCCAAGAAAAACTACCTATTTATTTCATGAGGCCATATTAATGGATTAAAGGAATCATGCAAGATGAAATTTGGGCAATTTGTTTCAAAAAGGAGATAAATTCCTGCTGAAGATCCGTTTCTCTATAAGCATGTTATTTGAATGCTAAATATTCTGTGCCAATGAAGCATTTTACTAGACTGTTAATCCTGCTAAAATAGTAAAATATTTGCTGTAATCCAAAAGAAATTTAGCTCTCTTCAGCTAATATGCACACAAGCCTTAAAGACAGTAAAGCTAATGAAGCCTCTAGATGAGGCTTTAAAAGTTTTAATCAGCCACCCGAAAAGTTGGCTATTCTTTTAGCCCTTTCAAAATCATTTAGGAAGCTTGGTAGAAATGAAACTCTGAGATGACAAGGAGGGTTTTTTAAAAAATCAAGGCAACTCTGTAAATAGAACTGACTATAAATTAATGACCATGCTTTGAATGACAGATGGTCTTTCAACAGTAACCAGAAAGATCAAAATTACCAATCATTATCCAGTCATAACTGATTCAGGACTGTTATCCGTAGCTCTTCTAACCTGCAGTGGAAATAAGTGATGTGAGAGCATTTGGATTGCCCTTGGAAATGACATTAAAGAAAGTTTGGGAGGCATTGAAGGCTGCCACGAGGGATGAAAGAATTGGCTCCTTCAAATCTAGAAGCAATCTAGTTCAAACAGCTGAAATAAAAGACCAGATCAACATTTGCAAAGAAGAGTTGCTCCATGAGTGAGATGGGAAGTCTCTGAATGTGATAACTAACTAACTAACTAACTAACTAACTAACTAACTAAGTAAGTAAATAAATAAACTGCTCAAAGTTAGTGTAACAGGAAGAAGCTGAGTTCAATGCAGAGATGTTATTAACTTCTTTTTTTTTTAATTTCCTTTGTCTCAATATATTTTAGACTGTGTTTGTTAAAAATCTATACCGTGTATATATAGTATGTGCTAGATTTTAAAGTAACATGACGGCACTTGTATACTGTTGCTCTTTAATTCCACTGTAAAAATAGGACAAGCTGAATATATTAATAGATTGTAGAAATACACCGAAGGGAGGAGTAGAGGGATAGAAGAAAGAGGGGTAGCGAGGGTGGGAGAGAGGACTGGAGGGAGGGGGAGAAGGAAGGGAGGGAGTGTATCGGGAGAGAGGAGTGGTAGAGGGGGAGGGGAAGTAGGGTAAAGGGGAATGATGGAGGGAAGAAGGGAAGTTGGAGGGGGCGAAAGAAAGGGTGTATGGAGGGTCGAAGAGGTACATTGGGTTTCTATGTTTGGGGGTATTGTCGACAAGAGGAATGGCTGTGTTTATTGTTTAATGTTATATGGCCCCGGTTATGCACAGTATATATGTGACTGTACGAAAATGAAATGAAAATAAAAACACATTTACAACAAATGAATAAATAAACAAACAAACAAACAAACAAACAAACAAAAAGGGCAAGCTATTATAAAATCCTTAAAATGAAACTAAAAGGAACATTTCAGCTCCATGGAAATGAATACTAGTATAATAAATCTTTGCTAGATTAAGCAGTACTGAGTCTGATAATGAATGTTCTGGGCTTTTAACTGTTACCTTGAAAATAAAAATGTATTTTTATTCTTTTTAAACAAAACAACACATACAAAAACAAAGCAAGAGAGGGAAAAAAAGAACAACTTTCCTCCATTTCCTCAAGCATGTCGTTTGGTTACAAGTTTTTGTGCATCAATTCTTAAATTTAGGATTAATATCACTGGTTTACATTAAACATAGCTAAATGTTTCGCTGTCATTGAGCATTATACACTTAGATTACCATTAGTATTATTTCATTTGTAACAATCCTTATTTCCTTAAATCCATAATTATCTATCAAATAACAATAAGTCTTTGAACTATTATAGTATCACCTAACTCTAAAGAGAAAAAGCGAAGATTGGGACAAAGAATTCCCATTGGTTTATAATAAAACATTCATATTTTCAATTGACCATAATGTCTCCAATCGTCCAGACTTCCAAGAATGGTTTCCCATTATTAATTATTCGTCCATATAGTAGTTAAGTATGGAGTAATAAAATAATATAAAGTGTTTATATTTTACTGAAATAGTCCCCTAGGGGGAGCTATACCACGTGGTAATGGCGGAGAGAAGGAATATGTAAATACTTGATTGGAGGGAGGAGAACAATGAACTGTGAGAGGAGTGGCTATGAATTGAGCGGGAAAAATGTGATTGCTTGATTGGCCAGAGGGATACTGAGGGCTAATTGGTTAAGATTGTATTCCCAAATAAGGTAAAAGATAGGGTAATCATTGTCTCTGATTGGTCTGTAACCACCCTCGTCAGGCTAGCTGACGAGGAGTAGGAGGAGTTAGGGAGGCTATAACTACTGTTTCACTTTCGAATTTGGTGTGGCTCTCCTTTGTGACTCAGGTGAAGTCAGGGTGAGACCCACCAACGCTTTGCAAACCGTTTTCAAATTAGCTCTGATTTTTGATAATAAAAAGGAACTTTATTCTTCTACTCCGAACCTCGTCTCCAGAATTCTTTTAAAATTCTACAAACAAGTATTTCAATTCATGTATATATCAATTCTTCCTTACATCATCATTAATCTGTTTAATATACAAAGATCTTTCTAATGTGAAATATTTAAAAACAAATAAAAATAAAAATGTAGTTCTGGCCTGCAGGGTTCAGATGGCTTTAAAGCTTTTAATCTAACAGTAGTTCATCAAATGCTCAAGTATTATTATGTGGATCTATGTACAGTACAATCATCCTAGGAAGTAAAAACAAAAAGTTATCATATATTATTGTAGCTTTTCTTCCATTTCTAAGGAACAGAAATATGAGAATGAACCAATATCAGTGCAGGAACTGAGATAATTAGGGTTTAAAAGATAACAAAGCCACCGTCCTGCTAAGCATTGTGTTGTGGAAAGTTATCATCCAGCCCTCTCCCAGAAAAATGAAATATCCTAGGAAATATTGAAAAGGCAGAATATTTCTCTGGATGTGAAAAGAAAGAAACATGCTTTAAAAGACAGAATAGCTGCCTGTAGCTTCCTGCCCACCCACACTTTGTCAATAGGCCATTGAGAAGGCCAGGCTAGCCCACTTTACATAATAAAGACTTCTCCACTGCAGCTGCAGGGGGAAGGGATATTACTCAACTCTCCCCTTGGCATCTGAGAACTCATCTATACCTGGATTCAAAACAGCCTAGAGAGTAGCCCCTGCATGGCCCCATGGGAGTCTGACAACCAATCAGAATACATTTCTTACACAGGAACAGGAAACAGAGAGGTGGGACTGAACAGGTTATAAAAAGCCTAGCAAGCCCCTCCCTCAGCCCTTCTCTTCTTCTCCACCAACATTGAAGGATGTGATCACCTTTTCTGTTCAGGGCTCAAGCCATGTGGTCCTGTTCACCAATAAACCATCTTTCCAAGCAGCCTCCATGTCTCCAGTGTCTTTTTCCCCACTTGGAGCCGAACCCAGAAGGACATTTCTTCCAACAGTGTAAGAAAAGGGTTCCCAAACCCCAGGCTGTGGCCCATTTGGGCCTGTTTCAAACAGGGCTATGCAAGCGAGTGCAGATGTAAAATTCCACTCACGTGAGCAAGGCGTGTGAAGCTGCCCATGTGGAGCTTCGTGCGTCAGCAGAAGCGCCCCCTGCTTGTATGCTCTTTGCTTGCGTGAGTTGATCTTCAGGCACAAGTGCAAGATCCTCTCCTCATGCGCAAAGCTCTATTCATGCGAGTGGAGGGCACGTGGGCATACCACTTGCAATAATGGAGCTGTGTGCACGCGTGTGCACATGCCACTCACACGCGGCCCCCCCCTCCACATGGAGGCCCGCCAAAGTGAAAAGGCTGGGGACTGCTGGTGTAAATCATGTGCATATCTACTGATTTTTCATTTACACTTACCTTGCAAACAAAATTCTGGAACATGATCCACTCTAACTGCATTAGGGCGCTAAAGCTTGAACGAGGGATGCTTGGTGCTATATTGGTTTAAGGAATTTATATTGTGTATCTTTTTATAGATACACAACTGAATTCCATGAAGCAAAACAATTAGACCTTTGGCCTTGAATGATTTAATTGCAGCTGAGTCGAACTATTCCCATGTCACTTTGCAAATTTAATAGCACCTAGAAATGCTTTGGGGGCTTTTTAGATAACTGTAATGCTTTTTCTTGCTTTTCCCAAAAGGTAGAGGATTAAAAATAAATGCTCAAATCTGTGAAGAATTTCACCTATTCAATAATTCTATTGGAGGAAGAAACATCAATTCTCAGTCCTATGCTTATGACCCTACTCTGATAGTTGAAAACCCAAGTGATCTGCAAGCTCTAGTAATGAAAATCAAGGAGCAGGGAGCACAGTGACAAAATAGGACTACAATTAAAGGAAAGAACGCAAACTAATTATAGCAGGTTCAGAAATGAGTCTGAGAAGTGACAATACATTTATTGAAGTGCTAGATAGCTTCTGACTGTTCAGATTGATTATTAACAGTGAAGGAACCAGCCATCAACCAACATGCCATAGACTAGCATATGGTAGAGGAGGAATCAATGAGGTGGAAAAGATTTCAGATATCATAACGTGTATATAAAGATCAGAGTTGTGCAGAGAACAGTTTTCCTTATGACACTGTAGGAAGTTATCACCCAGCTCTTTCCCAGAAAAATGAAATATCCTAGGAAATATTGAAAAGGTAGAACATTTCTCTGGATGTGAAAAGAAATAAACATGTTTTAAAAGACAGAATAGCTTCCTGTAGCTTCCTGCCCATCTCCACTTTGTCAATGGGCCATTAAGAAGGCCAAGCTAGTCTACTTTACATAATAAAGACTTCTCCAATTCAGCTGCAGGGGGGATGGGATTAAATGATAATGGCCCTTTACCCAACATGGCATCTGAGAACTCAACCATACCTGTATTCAAAACACAGCCTAGAGAGTTGCCCCTGCATGGCCCCATGGGAGTCTGACAACCAATCAGAATACATTTCTTACACAGGAACAGGAAACAGAGAGGTGGGACTGAACAGGTTATAAAAAGCCTAACAAGCCCCTCCCTCAGCCCTTCTCTTCTTCTCCACCAACATTGAAGCATGTGATCACCTTTTCTGTTCAGGGCTCCAGCCATGTGGTCCTGTCCACCAATAAACCATCTTTCCAAGCAGCCTCCATGTCTCCAGTGTCTTTTTCCCAACTTGGAGCCGAACCCAGAAGGACATTTCTTTCATCAACACTTTATGGAAGTGACCGTTGAACTTTGAAGAATCAGAATAAAAAGAATGTTTATGATTTTTGAAGTCTGGTGTTAAGAGAACATTCCTGAAAATGCCATCAATAGTGAGGAAAATTAACAGATAACAGAACAAATAAATCCAGTGTCTTCATTCAAGGCAAATAACCAAGTTACCAATATTTTGGATAACTATGCAAAGACCTAGTTCTCTAGAGAAATCTATAATGCTGAAAAAATGGAAGGAAAAAGAAAAGGATTATCAGTAACAAAGTGTTCCACCAGGATTCCATCCTTGCAGGATTCCAGAATGGCATAAGTGATCTATTTGTATGCATATGTGGCTTCCTGTATTCCTGTGTCAATGTGTGTCTGTGTGTGAGAACGGGGTGGGTGGGTGGGGGTAGAGACTGGGGGATTTTTTTTTTCTGAAAAACTGCAGCTCGTGTTTATTTATTTATATTGCTGCCTATTCGCACATGGCAACTCAAGGCAGCTTACAGGACTGTAAAAACATCATATATAAAAAATAGAACTAATGAAAGAAAGTAATAAAATAATAAAATAATACAGTAGCCCCCCCCCCCACACACACACCTGGGGGCAACACATCGGACAAACCATTTAATTGGCTCCATCCCACTCTCGGTTGCCCAAGCTCACTGGCAGAACCGCATCTTCAGCGCCTACTGGAAAAGTGTTAGAGTGGGGGCTATTCTAATTTCTGGGAGAATGATGTTCCAGAGAGAGAGGGAGGCACCACGGAGAAGGCCCTTCTGGGTCCCATCAGGTGTATCTTCCTAGGGGATGGGACCTGTAACATTCCTTGCCTCCCTGCTCTAATGGGTCGGGTAGATGTGACTGTCGTGAGACCATCCCTCAGATAATTGGTCCCAAGCTATGAAGGGCTTTGAAGATGACAATCAGCACTTTGAATTGCACCCGGAAGCAAATCAGCAGCTCCCCCAGGAGAGGTGGTACATGCAGTGGTGGGTTTCAAAAATTGTTTGAACCTACTCTGTGGGTGTGGCCTCCTTTGTGGGAGTGGCTTGCCACCCATGTGACCAGATGGGAGTGGCTTGCCGCCCATGTGACCGGATATGAAGATGCCAACGACACTTGCCAGAACCACCTTCAATTATCTCACACACAGCACTGGCATGCATAAGAATATGATGCAAACTTGTTTTTTAAAAGGCATCTTTGGTTTGCGTTAAAACAACTTCAACACACGCAATGTTTTGATTGCACCACAAACACAGTAGTCATCCTTACCTTTCACAGAGGCACTGAGTTTAATAAATATGAGCATGATAGTGTAGAAGAATCATATCCAAGGACCAGTGGTGGGTTTCAAAAAATTTTGGAGCCTCTTCTGTAGGTGTGGCCTGCTTTCCGGGTCCACTGGTGGAACCTCTTCTAACCGGTTCGGTAGATTTGACCAACCAGTTCTACCGAATAGGTGCAAACTGGTATGAACCCACCTCTGGGTACATGTGAGGTCTGAACAAAATCATGTGGGCTGCTGCATTTTGTACCAATTGCAGCTTCCGGATACTCTTCAATGTTCAATGTTCCTTATTATTGCCAGTTTTACAGAGATAATTGCCATCCGCTGATCTCCAGGCCTTCTGATATGTATTATTAGCACTGTATACTAGCCAATGAAGATCGTATTTCTTTAAACTTTTTAAAATTCTTTGACCTTGATACCATCCCACAGATGGATCGTAAAGACCTTCCCAAGAGCCAAGGTGGCGCAGTGGTTAAATGCAGCACTGCAGGCTACTTCAGCTGACTGCAGTTCAGCAGTTCGGCGGTTCAAATCCCACCAGGCTCAAGGTTGACTCAGCCTTCCATCCTTCCGAGGTGGGTAAAATGAGGACCCGGATTGTTGTTGGGGGCGATATGCTGACTCTGTAAACCGCTTAGAGAGGGCTGAAAGCCCTATGAAGCGGTATATAAGTCGAACTATTGCTATTGCTATTGCTTCCCCAATGATTGTAATTGGGGAAGGGCTTCACTTTGCTATCTTGTGGTCCGTGATTGCAGTAAAGCAATTCAGTTTTTCACTCCTAAAACATTCCACCGTGGACGTTAAGGCAACTGCTGTTGATCGGTGGCCAGCTCAGCCATAAATAAGACAGCATTCATTGGCACAATGATCGAAGACCGAGGAGCTGATCTAATTTAGTTTCACTGAGATTTCGTTGAGCGAGTGTGAGAACGTGTGTGCATATCTCACTCAGTTCTGCGCAGCTGAGTATTTGGTACAGCATTGAGGATGACAAGTGTCAAAAACAGTCATTCAGAGGAGGTCATTCCCAAAGAAGCTCGAGACATAGAAACAGTGGTTTGGATCACATTTGGGGGGCAATCAACAATTGTCAGATTCCCCAACATTTAGGCTTCTTGGCTGGTTGTGATTTTTCTGATGTTTCAGATTTAACGTCAAAGCCCAGTAAGATTTATGCCCTGGATTCCTGTTTTAATATCAAGGCGTTGCCCAAAAAGTGTCAGATCCACGATCATTCTAGGTCATGGTGATGAAAGAAATGTCCTTCTGGGTTCAGCTCCAAGTGGGGAAGAAGACACTGGAGACATGGAGGCTGCTTGGAAAGATGGTTTATTGGTGGACAGGACCACGTGGCTTGAGCCCTGAACAGAAAAGGTGATCACATGCTTCAATGTTGGTGGAGAAGAAGAGAAGGGCCGAGGGAGGGGCTTGCTAGGCTTTTTATAACCTGTTCAGTCCCACCTCTCTGTTTCCTGTTCCTGTGTAAGAAATGTATTCTTTTTTTTTTTGCATAAAAAAAATTATTTTCTATTTTCATAGCATATAATCACATGTATACATAGTCAATATCATGTTGTATTATTAAGTAATTACATCAATTCATCTTGCCATCAATTACCAAAGAAAAAAGAAAAACCCAGTTGTTGGCTCTTCTGCTCTCCATACACCATATTTATACCTTATCCGACACTTTCTTCCCCTT
This sequence comes from Thamnophis sirtalis, assembly GCF_051295495.1. Lineage (NCBI taxonomy): Eukaryota > Metazoa > Chordata > Lepidosauria > Squamata > Natricidae > Thamnophis > Thamnophis sirtalis. Next base: position 77,361,809 of record NW_028261388.1, read on the forward strand.
CTCTCCTCCCCCTTTCTACATCCTTCCTTCCCTCCATCATTTTCTACTCTACTTCCCCCTCCTTTCTCCTTCTCCTCTCTCCCCTTACCACTCCTCCTTATACTCCTCATCTTCCCCCCTCACCCTCTCTCAAGAAATGTATTCTGATTGGTTGTCAAGACTCCCATGGGGCCATGCAGGGGCAACTCTCTAAGCTGTGTTTTGAATCCAGGTATGGTTGAGTTCTCAGATGCCATGTGGCCAGTTGGGTAAAGGGACATTATCATGCTTTAATCCCATCCCTCCCCTGCAGCTGAAGTGGAGAAGTCTTTATTATGTAAAGTGGACTAGCTTGGCCTTCTTAATGGCCCATTGACAAAGTGGGGATGGGCAGGAAGCTGCAGGCAGCTATTCTGTCTTTTAAAACATGCTTTTTTTCCCTTTTCACATCCAGATAAATATTCTGCCTTTTCAATATTTCTGTAAGGTTAGACTTTCTGTAAGGTTAGTTCAAACACTTAACTAAAACTGTACAGATCTTTCTCCGCTCGGTGGAAGAAAAGAAAAAAAGTTTAATTGCTGTTTAAACGTCACGCTGCCAAAACTGGATAGAAAAACCCGCATTATACATATCTAAAAGCGAGGGCTGGTGCAAAGAATGACCGCAAAGCTAAACCGACCAATTTGCCTAATAAATTTCCACCCAAGAAACCACTTTACACGTTAACGCGCCTGCTACTTCACGCATGCGCAGGAGGCCGCCTTCCTCCCCACGTGGGCCGCCTTGCCTGTACAGTACTCTTTTGTCTTCGCTTTTTCCCCCCTCCCTTTTTCGACCAAGGCCCTCCTTTTCCAAGGACGAAACGCGGTGGGGTTACGAGAGGCTGATTGGTTCTTATCCGCCCAGCTGATCGGAAAGCGCGTTCCGATTGGCTGGTTTGAGTGACGTCACCCCGCTTCTTTAATCCCGTAGGGCTGGCTTGCTGCTCACCTTCTCCCCGGAGCTGCGAGCGAAGGCGGTTCCGGGCACGGAATGGACCGGAGCAGTTGGTGAGGAAGCGCGGCTTCGTGGTTGTCGGTCTAGGTTTGGGAGGGTGAGTGGGTGGGCGGGTGGGCAACCCCGGTTAGGGCGCTAGTTGTCCGGAAGTCGCTCTTTGGATAGTTGGAGGGTCGTAAAGCAGTGGTCTCCAATCTTTAAGACCTGTGGACTTCAACTCCCAGAGTTCCTCAGCCAGCTTTGCTGGCTGAGGAACTCTGGGAGTTGAAGTCCACAAGTCTTAAAGTTGCCACGGTTGGAGACCACTGAATCAGCAGCGATTGGTGAACTTCTCTTTTTTCATCAGCCTCTCCCAGTTGAGCGGGGGGGGGGGGCAGAAAGTTGCTTTAGTTGGTGAGTCAAGCTTCCATGTCCAATAGCAGTCTATCTCTGGGTGTTAAATGCCAGCCAAGGAGGAAAGGAGAGGGCTATTAGTGTTGCCTGCCTGTCTTCCTTGGGGCCACCAGTCTGAATAAACAGGATCTGCTTTGGTTTCAATCAGAGAGGCAATTCTTGCACAATAGAGGGCAGGCTGCCTTTCTTAATAGCTGAGAAGGAGGAAGGTGTAGGAGAGGAGTTTCGACAGGTGCAGGATGCATGCTGCAACGTGCCAAAATATCCTAGTTCTTTGCAGAGAGCTCTGATTGTCAATCCTGGGATCTGTTGGAGCCGCTCTTCGCAGTCTTGAAGGCGCCGAGCCCAAATTGGCGACCGCTTTGGCCTTCTACCAGGGAGTCCTCCTCTTTACGACTGCCACTTGAGCGCAAAAATTCCTGTTGCTAAGCGAAACATTCATTAAGTGAGGTTGCCCCGTTTTAAGACCGTTCTCGCCGGAGTTAAGTGAATCCCTGTTAAATTGGCCGGACTGTTGTTAAATGAATCTGGCTTCGCCATTGGCTTTGCTTATCAGAAGATTGCAAAAGGGATGACATGATTCAAGATTCAAGATTTAATGAATTTGTATGGCGCCCAATCCCGAACGACTCCGGGCGGCTTACATAAAAACAGTTTTAAAAATACTAAAAAATTTAGAATACAAAGACAGTATTGCTCTGTCTTTGTATTCTAAATTTTTTAGAATACAAAAAATTAAAAGAATACAACATGCACTCAACCTTAGTGGGGCTGGGACTCAATCAAGGGTCAACAGCCCCAGGCCTGCCGGAAAAGCCAGGTCTTAGTAGACTTTCGGAAGGCCGAGAGAGAGTGGGGAGGGTCCGGATCTCAGGGGGTAGATCGTTCCATAGGACCGGGGCAGCTACAGAGAAGGCCCTCCCCCGAGGAGCCGCCAGATGACATTGTCTAGTCGACGGCACCCGGAGAAGGCCCATCCTGTGAGATTTTAGCGGACGCTGGGAGGTATGTGGCAGGAGGCGGTCTCGTAGGTATCCAGGTCCTAGGCCATGTAGGGCTTTAAAGGTGATAACCAGCACCTTGAAGTGCGTTTGGAGACCAATAGGGAGCCAGTGCATCTCGCGGAGGATAGGTGTAACATGGGTGTATCCCGGGGCACTGCAACCGTCCTAAATACGAATCAGTTGTCAAGCGCCTGAATTTTGATCCCATGACCATGGGAATGCTAAAACCCGTCACAAGTGTGGAAACTGGTCAAAAGTCACTTTTTTCCATGCCGGTGTAACTTGAAATGAACTGTTGTAAGTCAAGGACTACCTGTATTTTTGTACATTCTCTGTCCTTCCTCCTTCAGGCCCTGATATTTTTCCAGCTTCTCATATTCCTTGCTCCTGATGTTGCTATCAATTGGCACTGCTACATTTATCACAACCGCTGTCTTCCGGCCTTTGTCTACTAACACAGTTTCTGGTTGATTGGCCAGTACTTTCCTGCCTTTCCCAAATTCAGTCTTCCCCTGCCATAGAATTTATTGGGAGGGTGGATTACGAGTTCTTTTTAGTCCAGTTCTTCTTAATTCAGTGGGTGGATATCAGAATAAAATGGAAAGGATGGAGAGGACCATGTAAGTTTTGAAAGAACGGGAGGATATAAATGGTTACAAAGAGAGCAAAGTTTCTTGAAAATCCATGATTAAAAATATACATTGAATAATAAATGTAAAAACCTAATTTCTAAGATCTATGATTTCAATTTTAATGGATTTGTATGCCGCCCAATCCCGAAGGACTCCCTAAATTATTGATATATCCATCAACGTTTCCCCTGAATTTTTGGTATGGAAAGTGCACCTAGGACATCTGTCAATGCAAAAATATAAGATGAGAAATCAAGAAGGAAAAAATGATCCCATTAGTGATAAATTACACAGTCTTTTTAATGAAGGTTCATTGATTGTAGGTGTAGAGAAGATACATAGATAATATTCATGTAGCTGCAAATAGGTCATCTGGTTACTGGCACAGGTTGAATTATACTCTTATCTGAATTCTATAGGGTCACCAAACAGTAAATGATCACAAAAGTCCCAATGTATTTCTAGTAGCAGTCCGTTACTATTTGGTATCTATTGTAAATTCGGTTCAATTAAAAGATTGAAATTCTTATTTTAGAATTATATCTCACTTTATGATTAGTGGTAATTAACTATAAAATGCTTATTCTTGGACTTAATAGCAATAGCAATAGCAGTTAGACTTATATACCGCTTCATAGGGCTTTCAGCCCTCTCTAAGCGGTTTACAGAGTCAGCATATTGCCCCCAACAACAATCCGGGTCCTCATTTTACCCACCTTGGAAGGATGGAAGGCTGAGTCAACCCTGAGCCGGTGAGATTTGAACAGCCGAACTGCAGAACTGCAGTCAGCTGAAATAGCCTGCAGTGCTGCATTTAACCACTGCGCCACCTCGGCTAAACCAGAGATGGATTGCCAATTTCTTTACTATTGGTTTGGCCAAGCTCCTGTACGTGCGCGACAGAAGCGGGTGAGCAGAGCCCCTCCCACTGCCACTACTACGGGTTCGGCCGATCCAGGCCAAACCAGGAGCAACTCACCTCTGACTTAAACACCTGCATTTACTTTTGATTCTCCTGTCTCCTGTCTGTGACCCTTCTTCCAATTTATTATAGTTGAATATACATTTATGCTTCATCTTCTCTCAAGACATTAGATTGATGAGAATGCAGCAAAGTGTTTCGAGTACACCATAAAACTGAAATCTTGTTATTTGAAGTAAGTTGATAGAAATTAAATAAATATTGGAAAGCATTCGATCAAAATTCAAAATGATTTTTATTCAGACTATTTGACGTGTTTCCTTTGGGAATCTTTAATATCTATAGAACTCTGTGCTGGTAATCTGTGACTTACGACCACAATTGAACCTAAAGTTTCCATTGCTAAGCAAGATAGTTTTTAAGTGAGTTTTTCCCTATTTTAGGGAATTCCAAAGGAGGGATACTACAGTATGCAACTTGATTTTTTTTGGTGTCAGTTCAAATCTTTTTTGGGCAATAGAAATATTAGAGCTTCAGAAATATGGCCTTTCTGCCAATTTTGAGAATTTAATACCTTATTATTTATAACAACCAAAAGAAAAGATATAAAATATATAGGTTATTCTTGCAATGAATGAGAATAATCTGTTTTTAAAGATATGGTTTGATTCTATAAATAAATGCAATAAGCCTCACTCTGGACAGCATTCACGTTTAGTGATACTTATCTCTCCAAAATTGTTTCACTGAAACAAGGAGATGTAGCTTTATCATATGAGCACCACAAATGAAGAAAATGGCCCCTTTTTGACAACCTCCCCAGCATTAGGAAGCATTTGATACTATGTGCCAATTAAATAGGAATCCAATGTCAACAATGTATGGTTCCACCACAAATGTGTGAACGACAAAAGCCCGCCTGACTAAACCGCGGTGACAAAACCGCGCCGACAAAACCGCGCGACGAATGAGCCCTGAAGCGCGCCGACAACAGCGCGCCGACAGAAGCGCGCTGTAACCTAAACCTAACCCTAAACCTTACCTTAACTTAAATCGCGCTTCTGTCGGCGCGCTGTTGTTGGCGCGCTGTTGTTGACGCGCTTTTGACATCACGGTTTTAGCGCCGCGGTTTTGTCGGCGCGCTTATGACGTTCGCGCTTTTGTCGGGTCACGCAATGTACGACCTTTCACTGAAATTCTTGCATTGAAGCTGTAGTGACTTTGCTGGCTTCCATAACTGCTGTCAAATTTTCTGGTCTTTTCGACCACCAGATCAGAAACTGATCTGTACCAAAGGGATTTAAAGCTTTAAATCCCTTTGGTACATATCGTATTTTAATTTTATCAGCCAAAAGAATAATTGTGCAACATTGAAAAATGTTAGGTAACATAACAATTGAGTAGTGGATTAACAAATTATCTTCAATTGCCACATTAGAAAAAAAAATTACACAAATTGTAGATTGTTTTTGTATTTTCTGTATCCTTTGTATTATCTTGAGTTTATTTTAAAGTGGTTACCTGGTACTGCTTGAAATAAAAAAAAAGCAGAATTTCATATAGTAAAACGTGTGCAATTTACCATTTTAAATTTGCAGAAGTTTCTTTTGAATTCTCATTTTATTTTCTATTGTATGAATTGAACAATATACACGGCCGTTTTTTAAAATTAATTTTATCTCATTTTCTTTTCATAGGACTTACTATGGCAAACAAACTTTACATAAGTTTTCTTCACTTACTTTCCACATTCTTGTATTGTGATGCTTCCTACTCTAGCTTGGAATCAGCCACAATTTCACAAACTACAGAGAAACTCACTCCTGAGAAGGCAGCTGGCATTAATATTAGTTTGGCTTTATGTCGACAGCGGCATCATCTTCAGGATCTCTTCTCTCGTTATGGGGAGAACAATACATTGAATATTGAAGGGTTTAAAAAATTGCTACACAGCATAGGCATTGAGAAAGTGAAAAGAATAGATCACAACCATTACCACCACCATCACAACCATGCTACAAACTCTGACAAAACCTATTGTCCTAATGATGAATCGGGTGATGATCGCAGCAAAGGTTTTTGGAATAACCCAGCAAAAGATGTGCCTAGAACAGAGAATTTGGAGGACCACCAGCAAGAATCCATGGATAACAAGAGTACGACCGTTGCTACAACAACAGCTACCTATACCACAACTACAGAGGGCAACCCTTTGCTACAACACTCAGAAACTGCAGAATTGTCAGCACGCGTAGGCTTCGTCAGCCCCGAACCCAGCACTGTTCTAGGAAGCAGCAGTGATGTAAGTTTTTAAATAGAAAACCAAAGGAACCGGTTCCACCACAAAACCACGGACGACAAAATCGCGCTCGACGAAAGCGCGTACGTGACGTCATCACAGCGCGATGAAAACATCGCGCTGTGACCGATAAATGTAAAAATAAAGCGAAAACCTTACTCTAACCCCCCCAAACCTAACCCTAAACCTAACCCTTAACCTAACCCTAAATCTAACCCTAAACCTAACCCTTAACCTAACGCTAACCCTTAACCTAACGCTAAACGTAACCCTAACGCTCTAAACCTAACCCTTAACCTAACCCTAAACCTAACCCTTACCTTTATGTGAATTGGCTTGCTTTAATTTTATTTTTATTTCAATTTTTAATTTTTTTCGTCGCGCTGTGATGACGTCAAATGCGCGCTTTCGTCGAGCGCGATTTTGTGGATCGCGGTTTTGATGGGTCATGAAGGAACCACTTGTTTTTGTGAGGAGGTCTGAAACAGGAGGTTCCCCTGTATTCTAAAATTAGCAAACAAATTACACAAAATATATTTGGAAAGAGGCTTTAAAAAAAAGACATTTGATATAAGATTCTATTCTTTTAAAGCCTTAATAATTTAGTTACCTCTTTATTTTGTAGACCTTCTACACTGTGTTGTTCCATTTCCAAATAAAATATCATCTAAGAGTTGGTTCAGATGCTTTCATATAGGATAATCATGCAAAGAATTGCATGCTGAAGGTTCCCCTTGTTCATCAGTATTTTAATCTTGCTCTTTGAAAAACAAACAAGGTTCCTGACCGCTGGATTTATTTTCTTTGTAATAAATTTCTGAAGCATTTTAAATTGAACAATCAGTTTGGCAAATTTGGGATTCTGCTGTCGTCTGAGATCTGATCAAATCCTAACCTAATGAATAGTTTTCTACAACCTTGCCATGCTCACATTTAAATTGAATGTATTAATTCTTATATGCCTATAATTTGTGGTCTTTCTGAGTGTACTGAAATGTTTAGATATCCACAGGTTCAAAGGTGTGTGTGTGTATAAAATTACTAAATTACATAATTGATTTATTAGCTCATGGAGAAAAGCAGTTTCCATGTGGTATGCTTTGCTTATAATTCATGTGTTAAACTTTAAAGTGGAAATCTTGGAAATTTCAAGTATAGCTTGAATAAGAACATTCATCAATATCACTACCGTTAAAGAGTATAGAAATTTTTTGGTTACGTAGATTACGAAAACAGAAAGAAGATAATTGTATTGAATAGCTTTGCCAGTCCCACCCTGGACTTCTGAAAGTTATTAAACTTCGACATTTTGAAGATTGTATACTTACATTAGTCGAGGTTTGAGGTTTATTCGATTTATATGCTGCCCTTCTCTCAAGGACTCAGAGCGGCGTATAACATTAAAAGAAACACATACTACAAAAGTTAAAAAAAAATTAAATAGGATATCCAAAACAAACCCAATTAAAATTAACAATGACACATTTTTTTAAAATAATTCAAATTAAAATTAACAATAATCAATACTTTGATTTGTTTTGTTCAGGCCAGGCTGACTTGCTGGAAAAGCCAACTTTTTAGGGCGCGTCGGAAGGACCGGAGGTCGGGGATTATACGAAGCTCCGGGGGGGCAGCTCATTCCAGAGGGAAGGCGCTCCCACAGAGAAGGCTCTCCCCCTGGGGGTCACGGGTCGACACTGTCTGGCCGACGGCACCCTAAGGAGGCCAACTCTGTGGGATCGCACTGGAGGATGGGAGGCTACCGGTGGCAGTAGGTGGTCTTGCAGGTATCCTGGGCCTAAGCCATGGAGCGCTTTAAAATTACATTAGTAATTTTGATGTACCCATCAATGTTGCAAAAACTTACCTAATGCTTGTTTATAAATTTATAAAGTCTGTAACCTAGGCATGGATGGGTTCCGGCAGGTACTACTGTCGGTCTCCTCGTATGCGCACCATGTGCGCATGCACTGCGCGTGCATGCACAGTGCGCCCATGCACAGTGCAATTAAAATTGTTCTGCGCATGCGCAGAACTTAAAAACAAGATGGCAGTGCCTAGGGCGCTGCCTGGACAACCAGTTCAGGGGCATGGCAGGCCTGGGTCGCTGCCGTTTCCAGCGACCCAGGCCCCCAAACCACTACCGCTTAGGCCAAACCGGTAGGACCCCGCCACTGAACCTAGAGGTGCTTTTTGATTGAAAAGATTTGCCGGTGACAACACAGTTGCCCATGGGATGCCCAGTTACCAAAAGTAATGCAATCTTCAGGGACTTCATTTTAATATTTATAAAACTAGTCTGGCAGATTTTTTTTTTTTTAAAAAATGCATTCACTTATTGTTTTCCTATAGCACAAGCCACGCTTTCGATGGTAGTTGTAATACCTTTGATTTTTAAACACATTATTAAATTATTTGTGACATACAAAAATGCATTGGCTCTATGATGCTATAACGTAATCCGATGTAATAGCTTTGATGCATTTTTAACTTTTTTTTTTAAAAAACCCACTTTTTTCTTATCATCAAGTTTGTCGGTTGAAGAAAAGCTGCTGTTTTGAAATTATGTCTCTTAATGTATGTATTTTGCTTGTTTTCCATAGTGCTTTAATACATCAGAAATGATGCTTTTCCATGGAATAAGTACTCAAGCATCTTTGACAGCCATAGAATTTAGTTATCTTTGTCCAGCTATAATTAATCAGATTGATGGCAGAAACTGCATAGTCCATGCAGCAAGTGAAACAGCGGAAGCAGCTCCAAAAACATATTCACTGCAAGTTGGTGAGTTTGATGGCAGATTTTCCATTTAATATTTCTACTTTTTCTTTTTCTTTTTGATGGTGTAATACATTCTTATCCCAGGAGTGGCTTTATTTTGGCTGAATTATCTGAATCAAAACGTATTTTTTTTTTATCTCAAGGAATAGGTCCTTTTATAAATGCCAACAAACTAATATAAAAATCCTACTGATCTTTCAGGTTAGAAAATTATTTTAGCTAGTCGCCAAAATGAAAGAAAGCTATTTAATAAAGAACGTATGTTTGAATCCTTTGATTAAAAAAAAATCTCTTTTTCTTTTCAGCTTGGATCGGTGGCTTTATATCCATTTCTATTATCAGTTTTCTTTCATTACTGGGTGTTATACTTGTGCCACTTATGAATCGTGTGTTTTTCAAGTTCCTCTTAAGTTTCCTGGTGGCATTAGCGGTTGGAACGCTAAGCGGAGATGCTCTTTTACATCTCCTTCCACATGTAAGTACATTGTTTTTTTTCCCTATTAATAGTGCAGATGTTCCATTGAAGCACAGCAGTGTCCTTTGGTCAGTGGAAGCCTATAAATAGAAAAAGGAGTCACAATGAAACGAAAGCATCTAATCTTATGACCTTGTGTTGTCCATCATCTTTTAAATCTCCTCTGCAGATGCATTTTTCTTAACTAGGTTAGAGCTAAAGTAAATGTACTACTAAGGATGCTTACTACTACTACTACTAAATATAGTGTACCCACACAGTTTTATGCCAGCTGTTAGGAAAGGGATGAAGCAACTACAGGACTGTGGGGAAGGGAGAGTTTAGCCAGCTCAAGTCCTGCTGAAAAACCACTATTCTCTCCTAGTGGAAATATTGCTTCGGCGTCATCCTTGTTATTTGCATTTTAAAAGTCACATTATTTCATCATCCCTTTGGTGGATTTGACTATGGTGTGAAGCAGAGGTGGGTTCCTACCAGTTCGCACCTATTCGGTAGAACCGGTTCGTCAAATCTACCGAACCGGTTAGAAGAGGTTCCACCAGTGGACCCGGAAAGCAGGCCACACCTACAGAAGAGGTTCCAAAATTTTTTGAAACCCACCACTGGCAAGGATCTTGTAACTTGACAGCTTTAAGACTTGCATGCTTCAATGCCAGAGTTTCTGAATCTTGGACCGACCTAAGTACTAATTCATAATTTCATATCAGGTCACATGGGCGGCAAGCCACTCCCATCTGGTCACAAGGGTGGCAAGCCACTCCCACAAAGGAGGCCACACCCACAGAGTAGGTTCCAACAATTTTTGAAACCCACCACTGGTGTGAAGTAAGAAAAACACATACTTGCTTCAATTTAATTTCTTCTCTTATGCCATTAAAATTCAGAAGGTCCCATTAGGCCTGGATTCCTCAATTCTGTTTTGTGTCTCTTGTTTCTGCTCACTATTTATTCAACCTATAAGCATTTATAGTAATGTAAAACCTGTCCGGTCGAATTCTTTGCAAACTGTAGCGTTGTGCATTTCTCAGGAAAAGTTTGCTTTGTGAAACTTTGTGTATGTATGCAAGGGAGATATTTCTCCTTCCCTTCTTCCTTTCTTCTTGTAGCTCTCATAGCTTATAGCGGGAGAAAAACCATCCCCTCCTGTTTTGGTTGAAAAGAAAAAAATATTTTGGGAGAAGAGCATTATGGGATGTTTATAGCATTGGAGTTTGAACATGTGACAAGGCCATTCAGTGGCAATTTGATTTAGTAACGGAGTTTATATGGCTAAATATTTGTGGCACAGAAATCAAGAGAGACGTTTAATAGATAGTTAAACGAACATTTATAAAATCCAAACCTTTGAGATTTTTTTCATATTTTTGCCTTTACGTTTGGTATCCAGGATCATTGGCATTTAATTCACGTATTTTTCTACATAGATATTCTTTGTATTAACTTGTTGCAACAACTAATTCAAACTGTGCTTGCTTACGTAGTATAGTTATTGGTTCACATACAATAACATTGGAAAGAATTTACAATTCATGTTGCCAATTATGGTTTGTGGTCAGGTTAGATTTGCCAAATAATACAAGAGCTATTCTGCGTCATTCAGTTTGAGGGGATTGAAAGGTTTAGTATCACAGCTGACTACTGTATTCAAAGCAAATAAATCTTCTACGGATCAGATGAACCTGTGTGACATTTTGGCTAAAAAATAAGTAAACATTTGGTATAATTTGGAAATATTTCATAGCTGGCATAAAGAGGCTATTGAGTTTATAAATATAACTATTATGCTAAATGTGTAGTTGGACAGTCATCTGAATATAATTTGAGTCTTATTCCTGGAATAGCATGAGATGTTATAATCAATATTTCACTAATTTTTATTTTACAGGTGAGGTATTACTCTTTTTTTTAAAATGACACAAAGAATATCCTGTAGGTCAAATTAATGCAACAGTTGCTCCCACCTCCACCACACACATCCATTTTCTTGGAGTTTTTGCAAGAAGTACAAGGACTTTTGACACTATAATCTCATCTTATTTCCATATTCTTATGTATTGTGTGAAATTATAAGAGTTTATTGTTTTAGAGTCGTCCCAGGCCTTAGTCTGTGAGTTTTAGTTGTTGGGGGGGGGTCACTTAATGCAATAAAATGCAAGTTTCACCTTTTCTACCTTGTTGTCTATATGCCAGTGTCCCCCAACCGTTTGGGCACTAAGGACCAGTTTCGTGAAGAGAGGTTTTTCGGCAAACGAGAGGGGGGCGTGGCTTCGCATGCTGCCTGCATCCTGCAGATGGAGTTTTGCTTGTTGGTGTGGTCCAGTTTGGCATGCCGTGGGCCGGTGCTGGTCCATGAAGATGCCGACGACACTTGTCAGAACCACCTTCAATTACCTCACACACAGCACTGGCATGCATAAGAATATGATGTAAACTTGTTTTTTAAAAGGCATCTTTGGTTTGTGTTAAAACAACTTCAACACACGCAATGTTCTGATTGCACCACAAACGCAGTAGTCATCCTTACCTTTCACAGAGGCCCTGAGTTTTATAAATATGAGCATGATAGTGTAGAATAATCACATCCAAGGACCAGTGGTGGGTTTCAAAAACTTTTGGAACCTCTTCTGTAGGTGTGGCCTGCTTTCCGGGTCCACTGGTAGAACCTCTTCTAACCGGTTCGGTAGATTTGACGAACCGGTTCTACCAAATAGGTGCGAACTGGTAGGAACCCACCTCTGGACTGGGGATTGGGGAATCCCTGCTTTATACCATTCTTGGGCTGACAAACATCACTATTTCTCTAGTCTTCTTCTATATGGAATGTTGTCTAAACTATTTTTCTTTTTAAATTTCCACATTCAGTCTCATGGAAAGCACCACCATCATCATGAAAAACCATTGATGGCACACAGTAAGGATCTCCCTTTAAAGCATCTAGTTTTCCAGAGTTCGGAAGAGAACGCTTATTTGGATTCTACGTGGAAAGGACTTACGGCCCTTGGAGGATTATATTTTATGTTTCTTGTTGAGCACTTGATCACATTAATTAAACAATTTAAGGATAAGAAAAAAAAGGTGAGAAACTACTGGTTTTCATCAGAGTTTTGTTTTGCTTACATTTCCTTTTATGAGACTATTTGAAAGTAATGCTTATAACCAATTTATATAATTTATATAATTTTCACTGGATATTACTTTTCTGTAATAGTCTCAGTTACTTAGATTTCACCATCACAGAGGAGGTTTTTCAAAGGAAAAAAACCCTGATATATCCTTAAGTGTATTTGAGATTGAATTTTCCTAGCTGGTGTAAGGTTTTAAAACTGAAATGAAATATTAAAATAGCAAAAATCTGTGGGTTTTTTTCTAACAAGTATAGAAATTTCACATGCATTTCAATGTTTTTCTATTCCACTGTCCATATTTTCTATTCCACTGTCTATATTTTTTCTATATTCTATTTCTGTATTCTGCTGATATATGTGTCATTCGGGATGTATAGCCAAAATGTTAACAATTTCACTGTATTTCTTTTCGGAGTTAGAAAAAAAATGATGACGATGAATCAGAAATCAAGAAACAGCTGTCTAAATATGACTCTCAACTTTCAGCAAATGATGACAAAATAGATGTAGATGATAGTAAGTTTCAATAAACTTTGTATAAATATCTTCTAAAATCTTTGTGAAATGTATTTATGGCAATATAGGAGAATCTGAGACCTATATTAGCTTGGAAGCTTTCGATTTTTAAGTAGAATAAAATTAATATAAATCCCTGTGTACAAAACATGTTTTTTCCCCTGTTTTGTATGTGTTTATCTGCAGTTTGAAAAAGGCTACAATTTTCCTGTGGGTACTAAGAGCACTAGAAGGTTTAAGGAAAGCAAGAATGAACAAAAATAAAATACATGATATTATTTTCAATCTTAAATGCATTATAGATTTCACTTTCTAATACAGTATTGGATATACAAAGGAGAAAATGTTTTTCTCTCCTAAAAGACCTCCCTGTTGTCTCCTCATCTCTGACAAATATATTAAAAAGTGAATGAGAATTGTCCGCTCCCTTTAATAAACACCATTTCATTACAGAGGGTAATGAATGAGAAACATTCTGTTAAGAAACATTGTCATAAAACAGTGCTGACTTATCATTTATCCTCAGTCTCATTTTTTCAGCTCCTTCCGTGTTCCAAATATTAACCTAGGGAAGATAAACTTGAAGTAGGGTGGCCAATATCCATCTGAGTACTTGGCAATCTAGTTAAGTTCCCATTTATGTCCCAGGTTTTGAAAAATGGCTGCTACAGTTATAAAGAAAAACCTTCCAGAAAGTCCAATAATTGTAATAGAGTGTGTAAGTGGTGTAGAAATTGTTTGGAATATTCCTAATTTCATAATTTTTCATTCTCAATCATCATTAATATAGCAGATAGCAATAGCAATAGCAGTTAGACTTATATACCGCTTCATAGGGCTTTCAGCCCTCTCTAAGCGGTTTACAGAGTCAGCATATTGCCCCCAACAATCCGGGTCCTCATTTTACCCACCTCGGAAGGATGGAAGGCTGAGTCAACCCTGAGCCGGTGAGATTTGAACAGCCGAACTGCAGAACTGCAGTCAGCTGAAGTAGCCTGCAGTGCTGCATTTAACCACTGCGCCACCTCGGCTCTTAAATATAATGATTTAAACGTTGTTAGCAGTTCTCCTGCATTTCTCTTACTAGAGCTATTTTGGCAAACATGATCTTAGTTTCTCTTTATTACAACCTCTTCTTCATTCCTGCTTTTTTTTCCTCCATAAGAGCGTCTCTTCATTGTCATTTATTTGTGTAATCCCCCGCTCCTCCTTTTCGGGCCTTGGAGTCAGTGCCTGGACAATGCCTTGTCAGCATTTTTTAGAAATGGTGTATCATTACCTGCTTCTAACACTGAGAAGGAGCGGCTGGCCTGAGGTATACCCAGCTGGCTTTGTGCTCGAGGCAGGACTAAAATTTGTGATCTCCCTCTTGTACCTTAACCACTATACCAAGTGGCTCTTAACTATGCACCATCTCTTTTATTTTCTCACCCAGAGATTTTGCAGAGAGATGATTGATGTTTACTGTCCTTGTGTCTCTGGATTCTGCTACGTAGTTATTATTATAAATACTATAAATTGTTAGCTAAATAAATATATATATATATATATATAGTGAGGCATCCCTGTGCTATGTTGATCCATCAGAAGTTGATTTGGCCTTTAGGAGTAAGTTTTGAAAATGACTGTTCAGTTTGCACTGCTAAGTAATTTTTACACGCTGCACAATAAGGGTGTAGAACCATTTGTGCTGGCGGACACATCAGGAATTTTGAAACTATGCAACGGGAGTTGTTACTAAATAGTTCCCATTGTAATGGGGGGAAAAATCCTGCCCTTTTTTTTTAAAAGGTTGCTATGGTGGCCTTGACAAAATCAGGTCATGAGGAATGTTCCAGGATACTCCCTATTATCTTCACTTTTTTTAACCCCAGGCATGTGGACACACCTGGAAATGAAACGCATAGGTTATAATCATTTTTTAAATGTTTTCATTAATGCCACTTTTTTATGAGTGCAATCTACTTTTGAAAAAAAAGGAGGTGAGACAGGAAACCTGATGGTTTGTATTTATCTTGATTATTGGGCATGTGTTGGAACCTGAACTTTAGATGCAAGAGCCGAGGTGGCGCAGTGGTTAAATGCAGCACTGCGGGCTACTTCAGCTGACTGCAGTTCTGCAGTTCGGCTGTTCAAATCTCACCGGCTCAGGGTTGACTCAGCCTTCCATCCTTCCGAGGTGGGTAAAATGAGGACCCGGATTGTTGTTGGGGGCAATATGCTGACTCTGTAAACCGCTTAGAGAGGGCTGAAAGCCCTATGAAGCGGTATATAAGTCTAACTGCTATTGCTATTGCTTTTCATTCATAGGGCAGTTTTTAAACATGATTCTAAACATGTGGCATAATGTATGGTCAAAGTGTGCCTGCCTTTTATAGGTTTGTCCTAAAACATAAAGTAGATCAAAACATTCTTTACTTACTTACATGGTATACTTCCAATAAAAACATGTGAAAATAAAACAGAGTCTTTTAGCTATATAGCAATTGTTCTAATTATTTCTCTTTTTTTTAACCAATTGGATAATTATTTGAGTTGTTTTCTTTTCTTTTTTTCCCCCTCCAAGGGCCTGAAAATTATTTGGGGGTGCTTTCTCAAGAGCCATCAAATTTCCTATCCCAGAAACCCATGGTACAAGAAGAAGAGGAGGTCATGATCGCCCCCATCCACAAAGAGACAGCTGATCATGAATATGAATCCAGGGGATGTAGAAACAAATGCCATTCACACCTGCATGACACCCTAGGCCAATCAGATCATCTCAGTCACCATCACCATGACTACCATCATATTTTGCATCACCATCACCATCAAAACCATCACCCACATAGCCATAGCCAGCGGTATTCACGCGAGGAATTGAAAGATGCTGGGATCGCTACCTTAGCTTGGATGGTGATAATGGGAGATGGCTTGCATAACTTCAGTGACGGTCTCGCAATTGGTGAGTGCTTTATGTATTGGCTTCCCTGTGGCTGCTAGTCCATACATGTAAATGGGAGAGCAGCATTGCAGCAACATTTTTTGTAAATGCACAAGAGGAATAATAATAATAAAAAAAGATTTTTGTTAAAATTAAGCCTGCGCGATTCTTAGTATTTTCCCAGCCAATTTATAAATATCTCAGAAATTCCGAATTCATTAAAATGCATGTTTCATTTGTTAAACATAGCTAGCGCTTAGGTAGACGTGAATCTGATTTGTCTGTCTTCCTGGCTCTGTTAATAATTGGTTACTTTTTCCTGTTATAACCAAGAATCAAGATGTCTAAAGTACATAAAGATTGCATGTGGTCCTCTCTTAACAACCACTCATTCTCCAGTGTGCTGAGCAGAGAATCCAAAGAATGGGTTAACTCTGCCCTTCTACCCAAAGACTGGGTCCTTTTAAAGTTTGCAGCCACGCCCCCTCTCCAGTTTTTGATGAAGGCTTAGCCCAAGAGAGATGTTTTTGAGGAGAGCTCTTCAGAGCAAAATGGCAGAGTTAAATTCTTAGGATTCTCAGCGGTTTACGAGGTTCCTTTGGAACAGCGCGGGTTTCAGAGAGCAGCGCGATTTTTGAGGTGAGCACTGCAGCCGCTCAGGCTGCCAGCTGTTCGGCGAGAGAGGGAAACAGCTCCTGTCAGCTGTTTGTCAGTGAATGGCGTGGAAGGCCACCGCAACGATCAGCTGTTAGGAGGAAGGAAAGTTCCCACAACCCCGGTTTAACCGGCACAGCCACTGCAACGATATGGCTGGCTACCCGTTGGATTGGCACAGCTGCAACGATTGCACTCTGAGACTGGCATAGCCGAGAGACCAAAGACCATTCAAACTTACAATGGTGTTGAATGAATGGTAATTATGACTCGGTGGGAAAGCCAGCAGTGAGCCACAAATGGTAGCCATGCAACATACTCAATTAAACTGCTGTTAATTCACTTAATGACAGAAACTGAAGATGCTAGAATGGCTGTTGGTAAATAGTATGGTTATGCGAAGCCGTGTTTTATGACTGTGTCACTTAGCAACAGAAATTCAGGTCCCAACTACTATAGTTAAGTGAAGATTATCTGTAGCAGGGGTGGGTTTCAACCGGTTCGCGGCGGTCCCCACGAACCGGTTGGTCGGTGAACCCGGAAGTAAGTAACTTCCGGGAACGGCGAAGGGCCCACCCGCCCGCCCGCGCTCCTTACCGGTCTTTGAAGGCTTCTGCGCTTCCACGCAGGTGCATGGCACATACAGCGCCTGCGCAATTCTCCGTGAGCAGCTGGAGCATCACACAGGCGCTACGACGCATGCGTGAACTGCGCGCGTGCACGAGGACGCCGCCGGCCCCGTTCCAACTGAACCGGTTGGAACGGGATAAGCAACCCACCACTGATCTGTAGTCATGTTGCGATTGTCTTAGCTCTTTATCCGATTGCATCTTATTAAAAGCTATAGTTCTGTGATTTTTATGTAACTGCAAACTGCTCTTCATTTAAATTGAAATTCTAAACAAGTACACAGATAGGAAATTGATTCTCTCCACTAGAACTGAAATGGGAATAAGAATGGGCTAGCTGAAAGTATATAGCTTTTGTTCAGAAAATGGGTGTATTTTTAAACTTTTTTTTTTTAATAGGGAGCATATTTCTTACAACTAGTCACTTATTTCTCGTTCTCCCTTGTATGATTTAATCCCTGGTTCCTGCAATACAGCACCTATACAATACACAATGCTGATTACAAAACATCTTTCTTAATTTAAATCTGTTTTGGGGTTTGCCTGCATTTTTCAGTGTGATTCCTTTTTAACAATGTTCATTTATTTTTCCTAGGGGCTGCTTTCACCGAAGGCTTATCCAGTGGCTTAAGTACATCTGTTGCGGTCTTCTGTCATGAGTTGCCACATGAATTGGGTAAGATATATGTATTAGAGACATATTAGACACACGTAAAATATAACTTCCATGCTTTAACTGGTATATCGCCTGCAGAGTGACAGTAATACCCAAATAAGCCCCAAATTCCGATTTTTCACTCCTTAGTATTTATTTTTGCTTTTTGTTTAAATGCTGAAAAGCAATCTGCCATTTTGTTAAGGTTTATCACAATGTAATTGTCTTCTCAGATCAGAGAAAACAATTATTATTATCATTGTTGTTGTTGTACAATTGTATCACAGCGGCCAGTTGTTTTGCCGGATTTGGCATTGGTTACTAGTCGGGCCCCACCCAGGGGCCTAGGACGTCGTAACGTATTATTATTATTATTATTATTATTATTATTATTATTATTATTATTATTATTATTTATTTGTCTTGTATGTCGCCCACTCCCGGAGGACTCCGGGCGGCTTACAAAAGACAAGGGAAAGGGGGGAACAAGACAAAGACAACATATTAAAAACAAAACCAACATTCACAATTTCCATGGAGGTAGATGCTTCTCAGCTCCCCCCAGCCTGCTGGAACAACCAGGACTTGGTGGCTTTGCGGAAGGCTGGGAGGGTAGTAAGGATCCGGATCTCAACAGGGAGCTCGTTCCAGAGGGCCGGAGCTGCAACAGAGAAGGACCTCCCCCGGGGAGTCGCCAGCCGACATTGGCTGGCAGATGGAATCCGGAGGAGACCCAACCTGTGCGATCTAATTGGTCTGAGAGAGGTAATCGGCAGGAGGCGGTCTCTCAGGTACCCAGGTCCGATGCCATGTAGGGCTTTATAGGTGACGACCAGCACCTCTCTCACAGCAACCTGTCAAGCATACACAGTGGAGTCACAAAATATATCAGAACAACAACCTTCTCTGCTTTTGTTCCTTTGCAACTGTTATTCTTCCGTTTCTAAATATATCATAAAACCCTTGTATCTGTAGTAAGCTTGGGAAGCTTGTTCTTCATAGATTTTTCTGTGTTTCTTTTCTGTACACCTAAGGTTTAAGCTAGGTTTATGATCATCGTTACATTTAGTTTAATTACATGCTATGGGTTTCTGGTATTGTGAGAGATTGAGAAATACATTTCTCTATTTGCTTTCTTCATCCGTCCTTCCACATTTTCCACATTCTAAATTTCCACCTTTTTCTAAACTAATCCTGACACTTGTTACTTTGCGATGGGAGAGTTGTTTTAATTCTCTGATTATTCTGGATGGATTTTCTGTACCTTGGTATCACTTTTTTGGGACGTTGTAGAGCATATAAAACTATGCACGGTATTCTAAATATATTCCAAATTCCTAAATTTCTATAAAGCCATTACGATACTGGAAATTAGGTTTCTTTCCATTTACTAATGATCTCTGTTCAGAAATGAACATTTTGCTTTTCAGATATTGAATTGTTGATTTATTAAGCTGTCAACTTCCAACTCAAGATCCCTTCTGCCTGTATAGGTAGTCCTCAATCTACGACCATTTTTTTGATTTTTCGACTGCAGTGACTTACAATTGAAATCCTGGGCTTTACTGTGGTTTTGAGGCCTACCTGTAATGGCAAATTATTTCAAAATGTTTTATTTCACATTAATATAAATTGTAGAAGTATGTGTTAAAATAATGGAAAAACTCAGATTTGTGAAGTCTGTGATATGTGTTATGAGTTGCTCCTGTCTTGTTTTTGATGTTGTATTACAGCCGAGGGGAACAATCATGAAAAGACACTGGTTTTTTGTAATCCTATCTGTATACAATCCTAGTTTGTGTATGTATGTATATGTATATATATGTATGTATGTATGTATGTATGTATGTATGTGTGTGTGTGTGTGTGTGTGTATATATATATATATATGTATGTATGTGTCTATCTATCTATCTATCTATCTATCTATCTATCTATCTATCTATCTATCTATCTATCTATCTATCTATTTAAAGTCACAACCCCCGGTATGCCCAAATATGGGAGGAAGATCACTGGGCAAAGTTGTGACTTTAAATATATACCTTTCACCCTGGCTGGCTGATAAGGAGTCAAGCTCTGTGGCTCAATGGTTAACACATCTGCCTTAGAGGCAATACAGCACAGGCTCGATTCCCAGTAAGGGTATGGCTAGCTGATGAGAGCTAAATAGCTTGAAATAGATCTATACTAGTCTCCCTTTATTTATTTATCAGCATAAATATAACAAATATAACAAAAAGGCAACAGTAAAAAATATTGGGTTTCTGTCTGGATGGTCTCTTGTGACGAGCCGAAGACAGAGAGTGGAAGTGTGACCTTCCTCCCATATATATATGAAAATTTTTGAAAAAAAACCTTTTACAATACAGGGTATAAATCTTTAACAAAGATATTCTAAACTAAACTTTAAAAAAGTTAGTATCATCTTTCATTTGAGCTTTAACTCCTCTTTGCTAGGCTAGCTCTAAACAGATTATATCATTCCTTGTTTCTTCAGTCATAAACTATCTGGAATTTCTTAGTCCCGTATTTATTTTGAGTATAGTCAATCCATCTTCTCCACTCCAGTTTATATCTCTCATCTGAATGGTCCTTGAGATATGCTGGTATTTTATCCCTCTCTGCTAAGTTTGTTACTTTTAATGTCCATTCTTGAATAGTGGGCAGATCTTCCTTCTTCCAGTATTGCGCCACCAACAGCCTTCCTAGTTTGCATATATTTGAATATCGACAAGCACATAAAAAATGATAAAATGTGACAAAAGCAATTATGCTTACACTTGTCTCCATTCTTCTAAAGTTTTGAAGCACCTGATTATATGAAAGCAAATGATTTTTTTTAAAAGAAAAAAAACCATAATGTTTTAACGGCTATCATGTGGGGTGAAATGCTTACATTTTTAATATAAACGATTGATATAAACACATTTGTATCTCTCTTTTGAAGGAGACTTCGCTGTACTTCTTAAAGCTGGTATGACTGTCAGACAAGCTGTTCTCTATAATGCTCTCTCAGCTATGCTGGCATACCTCGGAATGGCGACTGGGATACTTATCGGCCATTATGCTGACAATGTTTCCATGTGGATTTTTGCCCTTACGGCTGGGCTGTTCATGTATGTTGCCCTTGTTGATATGGTAAGTACATGCTTATTAATAGATATTAGTATATATTAATAGCATTCCAATACTTTGGAATGCCAATGATATATTCTTATAGGAATACTAGCCTGGCATTGACTTCAGCATATGGTTATTCTCTAGCCAATAGAAGTAGTGATTAGAGGAATGGGAGTAGGGTGGGGAAATAATATTAGCTTTCTGTTCTGACACCCTTCCTCCTACACCAAAACAATCCAAGCCAAAGATATTTTATGGAATTTATTCACAGACAGACAGGTCCTTGGCAGCAAACTGGCACAGATAAGCCAGGGCAGCAATCCAGCACAGATAAACCCTGGCAGCAATCCAGCCTGCCAAGCTCACAATACTGTTCATCAAACATTAGTTAATGCGTTGACTTCTGCAAGAGGGATGTGTGCACAAGCAGTCCTTTTATAGTCTGGAGAAGGAGCCTAATGACCACCAGTTGAGTGCAATTACCTCCTGTACTTGCGCAACTGTTCCTGACGCCTAGTAGCTCTTCGATGGCAGGCATCCAGAAACAACTCAATGCTGGCCTCCGGCTCACTCTCCCTTGTCTCCTCCCCACTGGTCCAAGGCTCAGGTGCCTCCTGGTGGCCAACCAGCCTCTTGCGCCCTGCTTAGAGTCAGAACCCTGTCCAGGGTCCTCCAGAGCCGACTCATAGGGCCACTCGCTGTTGGAGTCTGGTGGCAGCTCCAACAGCTCCTGCTGGGCCACAACAGCTTACTAAAAATTTTACCCAAATAACATGGCCATTCTGGCAATTATAGCCAAATGTATTCATTCATCCAATTGCTATGATTTTCTGAGGACTATCCTGGATTCATTTTAAGAATGAAACCTTGACATATACATTTCTAGGTAGGATTCATTCTAACGAATGCATTGGGGGTTAGGGGATTGGTGGGAAATAGTATACTAAGAAGAATTTCAAGATTTGTTGAAGCACAATACTTTCAACTCATATTTGATCACAGGCAATCAGCCACAATAGTTATTAAAGTAACATAACGATCAGTGGATCCAGGAAGCATGGAAAATTAAGTCATTTACTGAAAAAAAGTAATAGAAATATAAATAAAATGAATTTGGTTCCTTAATTTCCTAGATATGAGTGGCATGGTGGCTTAGAGGTAGAGCTCTCACCTCACAATCAGGAGGCTGTGAGTTCAATCCTAAGTAGCAGCAGATATTTCTCGCCAGAATTACAATGAGTAATTGTCTGCTGTGAACTCTGCATAGGCATCAGAAAGGGCACCTGTCCAGCAAATGCTAGAGTTCCATTCAGTCATCCTGACGCCACCCTGATGCAATGGATTACAGGGACATTAAAAAAAAAAATCTAGGTATTCTAGATCTAGATATTCTTAGCTGCCTGGAAAGAAGAATAGGAGCATATTTTACAGATGGGAATATACTGCAATATTTTCTAGCAGATTTTATACGTATAATAACAGAGGGTTGATCAATATTACCAACATTAACCACTGCATATGTAGAAACATTTATAATATGCGTGACTTAAAATTATTTTTTTTTTCAAATATTTATTTTATTTATTTTAAAAAAAAACACAAATATTTCATCATTTGTCAATCATTAAGACATTGAAGTACAATTTTTTTTTGTGTGCCCCTCCCTCCCTCCACCCCCCCAACCCCCCTCCTCCTTCCCCCCCCGATTTCCCAGAACCCGTACACGGTATGGATTTTTAACTAACACAGTCTAAAATCTATTGAGAAAAAAGAAATAAAGAAATTAATGACATTCTACATTGACCTTAGCTTCTTCTTACTGAACTAACTTTTAACAGTTTAAATCATTTCTGATCTTAAGCATAGGCTAACTGGAATTTCTTGGTCCCGTATTTATTTTGTATATAGTCAATCCATTTTTTCCAGTCTCGTTTATATCTCTCATTTGAATGATCTTTAAGATATGCCGATATTTTAGCCATCTCGGTTAAGTTTGTGATTTTCAATGTCCATTCTTGGATTGTAGGCAAGTCTTCCTTCTTCCAATATTGCGCCACCAACAGTCTTGCTGCAGTTATCAGATGCAGAATCAAATTAGTCTCTACCACTGTAAAGTCAGTACATATACCTAGTAAAAATAACTGAGGAGTAAACTTTATCCTTCTTTTAAAAATATTTTGCATGACCCACCATATTTTTATCCAGAATGCCTTAACCTTTTGGCAGGTCCACCATATATGATAATATGTAGCACCAAGAGAACCACACCTCCAACATTTAGGCTGTACATTCGGATACATAGCGTGACTTAAAATTATTGTATGTTTCTTTAACTATAGGTACCTGAAATGCTTCACAATGATGCCAGTGATCATGGATGCAGCCGCTGGGGATATTTCCTGTTACAAAACGCAGGGATTCTATTAGGTTTTGGTATCATGTTACTTATCTCGGTGTTTGAACATAAAATTGTGTTCAGCATAAATTTATAGGATTGCATTCTTACTCGGAGCTGCAATTCAGGAGGTAGAATGATTTTTGCCAGTTTCTTGTTCCTCCTGATCCTTCAGGGAGGAATGAGAGATGTAAAAGGTACGGGATGATGGAAGAAAATTGTGAAATCGCACCCCAGTCTTCTTTATCCAGGGGTTGAACTACTGAAGGATTTCAGTTGCTTCCATGAACTGAAGTTTCTTTGTTTATTGAAGTTGTACACTGCTCCAGCTGCATGTTCTGTTTACTTTTCATACTATTGATATTGTCTCTCTAGTTTAATTGTAGACACTTTCCCTCCCATTAATTAGTCGTAGAGATTTTAATAATATAATCTTTCATAAATTGCAGGGGCTTGCCAGCGGCAAAGAGAGAGAATTGGCTTGTTAAATATTACCTTTTTTTCCAAACATAGTGCAAAATGAAACTATAGTTTGCAACTTGAACTTTCTTCTAAAAAATAATAATATTGCAAATCTGATTAGAGCATGCATTGCTAGAGTTTGTCTTGTATACTGTATGTTAAAGTGGTACAAACAGGTCAACTATTGTTGTTTTAAAGATATAGAAAAAATCTAAAATTATCACCTTTTTTTTCTTGGTAGAGATGGTGGAGAACTGTTACGTTACTGCAAACATGTATTCCAATAAAGAGATCTAATGTTTTATTTGCAATTAAGATTACATGATCCTTGGTCTGAATGAATGTCCAAAGTATATTTTTATGTATTTTTCAAGATGCCCCCAATTTCCTGTAGCAATGCCTACCTGTTCTAACCCCCCTCGTCCCACACTCCCGAGTCAAAGATAAGGTACGGCATTTAATTAACAGACAGACAGGTCCTTGGCAGCAAACCGGCACAGACAAGCTTGGGCAGCAATCCAGCACAGATAAGCCGTGGCAGCAATCCATCCTGCCAAGCTCACAATAATGTTCTCCAACATTCGTTCCTGCGTTGACTTCTGCAAAAGGGGCGTGTGCACAAGCAGTCCTTTTATAGTCTGGAGAGGAGCCTAATTACCACCAGCTGAGTGCAATTACCCCCTGTACTTATGCAACTGTTCCTGATGCCTATTAGCTCTTCGATGCCAGGCATCCAGGAACAACTCACTGCTGACGTCAGGATCACACTCCCTTGTCTCCTCCCTACTGGTCCAAGGCTCAGGTGCCTCCTGGTGGCCAACCAGCCTCTCTGCGCCCTGCTCGGAGTCAGAACCCTGTCCAGGGTCCTCCAGAGCCGACTCATAGGGCCCCTCGCTGTCAGAGTCTGGTGGCAGCTCCAACGGCGCCTGCTGGGCCACAACACCTACCTATACTGTGAAGGGGTTGATGGGTAAGCGGAGGTTTTAAAGGAACACATCCTGAATCCCAACTGTATTGAGTGCAGAGTTGTGTTCCCAGTGTGCTGATTGATTCGGACTTCCTACTGGGAGATGTCAGAAGGCAAGGTATGTGGGAAAAGTTAAAATTTGCTGTTGTGTAAAAATAATGCCTAGGCAACCATCCCTGAACAACAAATAGCTACATATGTTCCATTCAGGGCCAGGCAGTAGAAGTCTATTCCAGCCTTCATTAAGGAGTTAAACATCTGGAATAGTATATATAATAGGGGATTTTTGCTATGTATAGTTACAGTAATCAAGGTTCTGTCTAATTCTCTGGGTTCATGTGAGTCTTCAGCAGCCATTTGATAGATGATGCATATTTGAATCACAACAACTTTTTCACACCATATATGCTCGGAATAGAAGAAGTGACAGAACATTCTTCACTTTCTAAGGATTTGCATTCTTAAAAAGCTGCTGTTATGAAAAAGTTGGAGAACACATGTCTCATAAAACTGCCAGAGCACTAAATTTGCTGATTAAAGCAATTTGTTAACTCAGCTTCATGTAAGTAACATGTACAATTTGATCATCTTTTAAGGACAAAATGCACACATGCAGATGCAACATGTTACTTTGATACACAGAAACGTACAGATGCCTCCTAAGGCCAGCGGAGGTAAAGGAGTTGTAAAGAATTTTAGGAGTGAACGTCAGTTTAGAGTTTTATTTAGCTTGTATGCCGCCCTATTCCCGGAAGACTCAGGACAACAATAAGAAGGGAAGGGGGGGTACAAAAATAAAAACAACAATTAAAATTCAGCAACAGTCATAACGTAGGATAATTCAACAGCCCCAGGCCTGCCGGAACAGCCAGGTCTTAGTTACTTTGCGGAAGGCCGGAAGGGAAGTAAGGGTCCGGTTCTCAACGGGGAGATCGTTCCATAGGGCCGGAGCAGCTACAGAGAAGGCTCTCCCCCGGGGGGTCGCCAGCCAACATTGGCCGGCAGATGGAATCCAGAGGAGGCCTAGTCTGTGGGATCTAATAGGTCTTTGGGAGGTGAGTGGCAGGAGGCGGTCTCTCAGGTAACCAGGTCCGATACCATGTAGGGCTTTAAAAGTAACGACTAGCACCTTGAAGCGTGTCCGGAGACCAATGGGAAGCCAGTGCAGCTCGCGGAGGATAGGTGTAACGTGGGTGTACCTAGGTGCACCCACAATCGCTCGCGCGGCTGCATTCTGGACTAACTGAAGTCTTCGAACACTCTTCAAGGGCAGCCCCATGTAGAGCGCAGTGCTTTCTCTACTTCTTTATTGTCACAGTAACCATATGAGCTGTGTTGGTGCAGTGGTTAGAATGCAGTACTGCAGGCTACTTCTGAGTGCCAGCTGCCAACAGTTCGATTCTCATTGGCTCAAGGTTGACTAATGTTCCATCCTTCTGAGATCGCTAAAATGACGCAGATTGTTGAGGGCAATATGCTAAGGGCTATTGCTATAAGCAGAAAAATAATTGGCCAGAGTCATTCAGTTTTGGTCGCCACGATGTAGAAAAGATGTGGAGACTAGAAAGAGTGCAGAGAAGAGCAACAAAGATGATTAGGGGACTGGAGACCAAAACACATGAAGAACAGTTGCAGGAACTGGATATGTCTAGTTTAATGAAAAGAAGGACTAGGGGAGACATGATAGTACTATTCCAATATCTCAAGGGTTGCCACAAAGAAGAGGGAGTCAAGCTATTCTCCAAGGTACCTGAATGTAGAACAAGAAGCAATGGGTGGAAACTAATCAAGGAGAGAAGCAAGTTAGAATTGAATAGAAATTTCCTGACAGAACAATCAGTGGAACAGCTTGCCTCCAGAAGTTGTGAATGCCCCAACACTGGAAGTCTTTAAGAAGATGTTGGATAGCCATTTGTCTGAAACGGTATAGGGTTTCCTGCCTAGGCAGGGGGTTGGACTAGAAGGCCTCCAAGGTCCCTTCCAACTCTGCTATTGTATTTTATTGTATTTTTTTTCAAGATTGCTAATCATTACTTCACACACATACCATGTTTTAAGCAGGCTGTTCCTCAATAACCATGATTGTTCAGAATTGAATCCTGGGAATGTCTTATGCCAAACTTGAAAGTAACATCTTTTGTTGTAATTAATCAGAATATTTTTATATTGTATATAAAGAGGAACAACAAAATTAAAATTTCCATAGACTGAAAAAAAAATCAGTTTACATGTTTTTCCAAAGTAAGTTATATCAGTTAATTATTTATTTAATAATGAGAAAAATAGCAAATTAAACATAAATTATATGCAGACCAAACTTCCAAAATAGTCAACTCATGATGGCAAAGCATGCATTCTTCAGGCCATTTGTATAATTGATAGAGAATTCATATTCCAATTATGTAGGTTTTGGGTTTTTTTATTTTTAGAACACTTGGTTTTTAGCTACAGAGAAATGAAATAGATTCTGTCATGCTGTATCAGTGTGAGTTCATTTGCATCTTGTAGCTAAAATGCTTTAAAATATCAGATGGGTGGTTTTAGAATTGTTGCAGAAAGATAACAAGAACTATTTATAGCATTCCAGAAAAGCAATTTATGAGAGAAATGGCAAAACCAGCTCTCATAATTCCATATTTTGTTGTTATTTAATCTGGAAGGGGAACAGATTGTTAGCTGACCAAATCTCAGAAGAAGTGAAACAAGCCTTTCAAAAAATATCCATTTGAAAGCCACATTGATAAACCAAGCCCTTAAGCAGTGTTGATTGCAGAAGACAAGAATGTTATTTATTTGCTGCAAATTAGTGGAAAAAATATAATTCCCCCTGAAGCATGTTTTAACTCCTAGCTACCTCGCAGTGTTATTTGTTTACTATTTACTGGCATCTTTGGCCAGAGAGACCAAGATGCGAGTGTGAACACTATAATATTCTATGGTGACATAGATTAGTTCAGGATCAAAAAGGGAGTTAGGCAGGGATGTAT
This sequence comes from Thamnophis sirtalis, assembly GCF_051295495.1. Taxonomy (NCBI): domain Eukaryota; kingdom Metazoa; phylum Chordata; class Lepidosauria; order Squamata; family Natricidae; genus Thamnophis; species Thamnophis sirtalis. The sequence continues at coordinate 77,389,727 of NW_028261388.1, forward strand.
TTTAATCACCATTTTTGTTCAATCTGTATGCTGAGATAATATGTGGAGATTAGACCTGAAATTGCCTGAGTTGGGATTGAAAACTGGAGGAAGAACCCTAAATAATTGGAGGTACGCCAGTGATACATTATTGACTGAAAATAAGGGAGACCTGAAAAAATGATCTGAAAAACCAGGGATGAAAGTAAAAAAGTAGGATTGAGTTTTCAGGAAAACAAAGATAATGACAAAAGCTGCAGATGGACATCGGGTGTTAAAAATCAACACTGAGAAAACTGAATTAGTTTGAGATTTTATGTTCCTTGGATCAAAAATTGTTCATGGTGGTGGTTGTATTCCTGAAATCAATGCAAGATATCCTTAGGCTGCCCTGCAATGGTTAACATGAATAAAATCTGGAAAAGCAGAGATATTGATATAAATACAAAAAGCAGGCTAATTAGAGCACTAGTCTTCCCTACAATAATGAATGGGTGTAAGAGTTGAACACTGAACTGTTGCAGAAAGTGACAGGCTTTAGACTTCTCAGGATACAGGAAAAGTTTATTTGGCAGCCAGGTTCAGAAAGCTAGCCCATTGCAAGTTCTGAACAACCTTTATTATCGAAACACGCGTTCTTATACATTCTCAAAAGCATTGCAACACGGAAATACTTAACACATTTCTTAGTGGTTGCTTTGAGGAGAAAGCCTTATAAGGAGATGGGGTCTTACTTCTCCTTTTGTTTATGGAGTACGTGTCATTAACGAACTTTAATGGAACCTTGGACCTTTGACATAGATTTTGACATCTTGTGGTTAGGCGCTGGCTTCCTATTCTTTTGCAAGTTGCCACTCTGCCTATGTGGCTTTAATAGAGAAGTAAAGGGGCTCTAAGAGGCTGTCCAGCCTGACCCAGTAGGTTTCGCACTTAATGTCCAAATCTCACTTTAGAGATGTCCAAATCCTTTCAGCCCTGAGCTAAAAAATATTCTCCTTTATCAGTTGAGTTTCTTCCTTGACTTCTATGGCGCTGGCTTCCTATTCTTTTGCAAGTTGCCACTCTGCCTATGTGGCTTTAATATAGAAGTAAAGGGGCTCTCAGAGGCTGTCCAGCCTGACCCAGTAGGTTTCGCACTTAATGTCCAAATCTCACTTTAGAGATGTCCAAATCTCAAGCTTTAGAACAGCTTGAGTTTAGAAGAGTTGACATCTTTGAACTTGGTGCTGGCGTAAATTATTGCATATTCCTCCTTTCAGCCCTGAGCTAAAAAATATTCTCCTTTATCACTTGAGTTTTTTCCCTGACTTCTATGGACAAATTTTACTATGCCCCCAAAGACAATTTGTTATTAAACAGACAATTAAGAATGTAAGGGAATTAGGTTTATCGGAAAAAAGAATATACTAATTGTAATTGAATATACATTGTACAATGAAAGTGAGGTATTTAGTTATACTAGATGAAAAATCTGTGACTGCAAATGCAATTGAGAATATGGATGCAAAAACACTTGTAACCAAACGACATGCTGTATGTAATGGATGAGATTTTTTTTTAAGTAATCTTTATTAGTTATACATTTTTTTAAGAGTAAAACATACAAATACAATTTTAAACATACAACCCCGCCACGGTGACAAATCTCATCATTGGAGATGAGATTTTTTTATGTCGTTTTATGTTTAAAAATAAATACGAATTGCAACCAAAAAACAAACAAACTAGTTTTCTTAGTTGAGCTCGGAAACTCCTGCCATTAAATCCAGCGTTCATCTCTATTCATTGTACAGCTCTACGGCGAACACTTGATTTGCCCCACAACTTGGTTTAGTCCGCCCCGCCCCCCCCCGTCGAAGCCCGACTGGTTGCTGCGTTGCGGAAGCTGAAGCGCAAGCGCGGCTCTTTGGCCACGCCCACGGCTGGAAGAATCATGGCGTCGGGGGCTTCGGAGGCCCAGGCTTCCATGGCAACGGTGCCCGGCGTAACGGAACGGTATTTCACCCGCTGGTATAAACCAGGTAGTTTATCCCCCGACCCTCGGCCGCTTCCTCCTTCTTCTGATCGGAGGCGAGCTGTGAAAGGGATCTGGACCTTTAAAAAAAGAAACCAGCGATTCCCGCCTCTACCCCAGTCTTCCCCTAACTGCCTTCCAGCTTTGTGGGTTGCTTTTGTTGCGAGTGGGGAATTGTGGGAAGTCAAAACCTCAAAAGTTGCCAACGTTAACTCAAATATTTACTATGTTGACATCATCATACCTCCACTTTCATTTGACTACAGTTATTTAAACCAGTGTTTCTCAACCTTGGCAACTTGAAGATGTCTGGACTTCAAGTCCCAGAATTCCCCAGCCAGCATTCGCTGGCTGGGGAATTCTGGGACTTGAAGTCCAGACATCTTCAAGTTGCCAAGGTTGAGAAACACTGGTTTAAACATCCTTCATCCTTAAGTATCCCAAGATTTCAATCCATAATACCACATGCTGGCATTTCATTTACTTATTTATAAAATCCTCCCATTAGAGGTGGCGCAGTGGTTAGAGTGCTGTACTGCAGCCACTTCAGCTGACTGTTATCTGCAGTTCGGCGGTTCAAATCTCACCGGCTCAAGGTTGACTCAGCCTTCCATCCTTCCGAGGTGGGTAAAATGAGGACCCAGACTGTGGGGGCGATATGCTGACTCTGTAAACCGTTTAGAGAGGGCTGAAAGCCCTATGAAGTGGTATATAAGTCTAACTGCTATTGCTAACTGCTATATCCTGTTTTAGCTAAACATCCATAATATTTAATACCAAAAGTTTTCTAACCCTCCCATGTATATAATTTATTATCGTTATCCTTTCTTTATTTAACTATATCCAAGGAAGTATGATGATGTCAATATAGTAAATATGTGAGTTAAGGTATTTGAATTAATATGAATTATATATTGATGACGGTGGGAGAGATGCACAAAAGCTTTTGGTAACCAGCTGATATGCTTTTTACAATATGTGCTTGTTTTGAAAATAAATAAATAAATATTTTTTTTTTAAAAAAAGTTGCCAACGTTGACAAAAACTCTGGAAAAAATAGAAATAAATCCAGCACAGCAAAACTTAGATATGGGTTACTTGTTAAAACTTAATTTATCTCTATTTATGAGGAGGCTTCATAAAATTAACATACTCATCAATACCATCACTGCCGTCATCATCCTTACTAGTCACATGTGCTTTAATCTTTCTTGTTCACCAACCATGTTTGTTGCTATTCTCAAAGTCTATTTTCTTTTTCTGTTTTTTTACATAGAAAGTTTTTATTTTCCATTTTCATAGCATATAATCGCATGTATACTATTACATAGTCAATATCATGTTGTATTATTAAGTAATTACATCAATTCATCTTACCATCAATTACCAAAGGAAAAAAACCCCAGTTATTGGCTCTTCTGCTTTCCATACACCATATTTATACCTTATCCACACTTTCTTCTCCCTCTCTCCTCCCCCTTTCTACATCCTGTCTTTCCTCCATCATTTAATACTCTACTTCCCCTACCTTTCTCCTTCTCCTCTCTCCCCTTACCACTCCTCCTTATACACCTCATCTTCTCCCTTCACCTTCTCTCCTGTCCCTCTCTTCCTATCTTTCTTCTCTCCTCTGCTTCCCACTCTTCCTCTAATTCACTTGGTGTATTTCAGCTTCTGAGCAAACTCCCTTTTGTGTTGATGGTATTTATAATTCCATTTCAATATACATAAAAAAGAAAAAATAGCAGTATACATGTACAATCATAATCAAAGTCTATTTTCTTTAATTGCGTTTACGTGTTTTTCTGATTTGTAATTACTAGCAGGTTCCCATATAGATTAGATTATTGACTTTTCCCCTCAGTATATCACATTGCATGCTGTGTGCATCTTCATCAAAACAAAGCAACAATTTATATTTGTCTCTGAATCTAAAATCTATGAAGTTATATTAGAGCAGAAAAAAACTGCAGCACCCCCCTTTATCTCATACCTGTAATATTTAAAGGACATCTGTGTAACCCAAAGGACATACAGAACACATGTGCCTAGAGTTCTCAGAAAGCAGAAATCCTTGAGGCACTTTAGCTACATGTTCTTTGAAATGTAAATATCCTCCAAAATATATGATTAATCAACAAGGGCTACAGAAATGGAAAAACAAATTAACCCCAAATGAAGATGAAATAATAAGAAAGATTATGGACTGTGCCGAAATGGACAAACTAACTAACTAAAGTAATCCAGGGAAAGGAAGCATCAGAATTCTACCAGATATGGGATAAATGGTATAGGTGGATGGGGGAAAGAAACAAGAATCAATGAAAGAATATAACAAAACTCAAAAATAATAGTTATGAGTAAAATAAGAGGGTTAAGAATGGTGAAATCTAAATGAAATACAATAGAAGGGGAAATAATATAAGGTGAGCGGTATCGATTGATGATTGCTATTATAAAAAACAGGAAGATAATAAAAAAAGGGAAAAAAACTGTGACACTGTGGTTTACCTTAGACTTTTAAGTTTCATTAATTTTAATAAAAGGTGATATTAACATATAGCTGGCATCCATATCTCCTTTTGAATTGCAGGAAAACCATGTTTTCTTTTTAACCAGCATCATTTTTGACATCCAGAAGTTTTCAATAAGTAAACAACAGGGAGTGTATTCTGGATGTCCTTGAATATACTTGCTAATAAAGATACAGTACAAACCTGATTGGGAAAGGGTTTGGTTTATTGGATTTATATGCCGCCCTTCTCCCAAGGACTCAGGGCGACGTACAACATTAAAAAAAAACCACATATTACAAAAGTTTAAAAAAAATTAGATAGAGTATCCAAAAAACAAACCCAATTAAGATTAACAATAACATTTTTAAAAAATCGATTAAAATTAACAGTGATCAATTATTTATTTTGTTTTGTTCAGGCCAGGCCGGCTTGCTGGAAAAGCCAACTTTTTAGGGCGCGTCGGAAGGACCGGAGGTCGGGGATTATACGAAGCTCCGAGGGCAGCTCATTCCAGAGGGAAGGCGCTCCCACAGAGAAGGCTCTCCCCCTGGGGGTCGCTAGCCGACACTGTCTGGCCGACGGCACCCTGAGGAGGCCAACTCTGTGGGATCGCACTGGACGGTGGGAGGCTACCGGTGGCAGTAGGTGGTCTCACAGGTGTCCTGGGCCTAAGCCATGGAGCGCTTTAAAGGTCATAATTAGTACCTTGAATCGCACCCGAAAGGGGGGTGATATAACCCATAAATTTGTCAATGGTGGAATGTCTTTGTTTGATCGCTTTCTGACATGTAAGGAATGTAACAATTATTTTTATTTATTTAATTTGTCAAATGTGTACAAGACAACAGGTATAAGTATAAACATGGACATGAACAAAGGGAATGGGGACAGAAGGCACGCTGGTACTTATGCACATCCCCATTATTTCCTACACCCTGAAAAAAGTCTTGACCTCATTCCCCCTTAAATAAATACTTTTTGCTTTGCCTAAATTTATTTGGTTTGTATTTTTGGGTGGGTGAAAAAAGTCATCTTTGCAAACATAAAAGTGTTTTTCTTTCCCAAATTCAGGGAATAAGTCTTCATATCCATGTAAACTAAGTGCCTGAGATTCAAGGTAACACTGGTAGTCCTTGCTTAACAACTGTTTGCAGTTATGACAGTGATGAAAAAGTAACTTGTGATCAAACCTCACTTTTATGACCTTCACAGCTCTGTAAAGGAACAGAAAGCTGAAAAAAGCTCAGTCATGGTTTCACTTGTCAACCACTTTGCTTAATGATTTGAGTTACTGGTCCCAATTATAGTTACTAAACAATGACTACGTGTACCTTATTTTATATTAATGTCAGCTCATCTTTTTCTTGCATTTTATTATGCTATTTATAGGTAACTTTTTCCCTCCTTTCCCATTACATGCATTTATTTGCCAGCTGATTTAACATTTTGGTTACTTAAAGTAGCCTCTAGTTTACACAAACCTATGCTAAAATTAAGCTTATTTGTTATTAAAAGGCTACAATACTTTTTTGGAACGTTTTAGTCAGCCTGAACTCTGCACAAAAATTAACTGCTAACTTTCTTTTCCCAGATGTAAAAGGTAATCAGTGTGAAGATCATTGCATATTGCAACATTCTAACAGGTAAGACTTAAAGTTACATGCTTATTTACACAAAAATGCTTCTCTGTTCAGTCATCATTCAAGAGAACCTAGCATGTTTTACAAGCCAGGTATCAAACCTAGTTTTAAAGGGACCACTTTCAAAAGGCAGTGGTTAAAGTCTGAAGAGCTTTTCACCACTCCAAAGTGCTAATCTTCTGTTTTGATCTGGCAGAATATGCTTCCAATTTACTTTCCCTTTTTTAATCCCTATCCTGTGCTATAGCCTCTGTTTTGGCCTGCCACTAAATAGTTATGTTGTGAATTATCATAAAGACACATGCTAAGTAAAGGTACTGGTATTTTGTTCTTGTTTAGTCAATCTCTTTTGCTTTCCTTCTATATATTAAAGCAATTAAAAATAACTTTTGCAGTTGATTTCCACACCTAAGAAGCCTTGCTGGATTGAAAACTGCAAGCATAAATCAGACGCATATCTAAATGACAGCTCATTTAATCTAAATACTATAGCAATGTTAGCTTCACCAGTGGCTTTTTTCCTTTCATTGAAACAAAACTCAAGCTTTCTTAAAATAAATTATAATAGCTTTTCTAGAATATTGAGTACCCTCACGTCTATTCTCTTCCTGTTCTCTATGCTTCAATTTCATGCTTTGCATTTTTGTCTTATTGTTACAATTGGTCTATTTTATTCTCTCATTTTAAAATTAATTTTTAAATTGTGTTAAATACTGCAGGTGCTTCTGGGAAGTCTTGTTTTGAAAAATATGCTTTGAATAAACAGAACTTTTTGTTTTGTAGAATCTGTGTCATCACTATAGCAGATGCCCATCCTCTTCTTCAAAAAGAAAAACCAATTAAGAGCATTAGTTATCAGATTAGTGCAAACTGCAGCAGGCTGCAGAATAAAGTTTCTGGAAAGTCTAAACGGGTACGGTTCTTTTAATTTCCATTATAACGTAGATCCGAGTTTCCAGTCTAGATTGTTTTTAAAAAAAAATCTATTAGGCTAGCTCAAAGTGAAAGAACTGTAGTATCAAGATTGGTTATATATCCCAACACTCAAATTTTTCCTTAACTCTATCAGTATGGCCCTTGTTGGCAAAACACTTTATCAGCAGACTGATTTAAAGTAAGTAGTAGTAGTAGTAGTAGTTGTTTATTCAATTTGTATGCCGCCCTATTCCCGAGAGACTCAAGATGGGGGAGTCTTAAAGAAAAGTAGGTCAATAAGAGGAAGGCCATTTTTCTGGCATGTCCACTCTTACACTCATGTTGTTGAATGCTTGGAAGGAAGTATAAATTTGGGCTGTAGAAATTGACACAACAACTACACAACAAAGAAATACAGAAAGATGCCATCTAATGGTCTGGATTTTTGCTGTCCCAATAGTCAGTCGGTGCTGTTCTCTATACAGTAGAACCTCTGGTCACGAATGCTTCTGACCATGACCAAATTGGGTTCCAACCAAAAAATTCACAATTTTTATTATTATTATTTTCGCGGCTGTTTTCCCCTTTTGCACCATTTTTTTTTTTTGTAAGTGCCAAATTTCCAAAATTAGGTTTAGGTCAGGACCAAATCTGGTTGCGACCAAAGTTATGGAACAAATTATAGCCGTGACCAGAGGTTCTACTTTACTAGACCTGGTGCAGTTAAAACTCAGTGAAAATAGCCTGACAAGCATATTTTCATTGGTATCTTCTCACAAAGTTATTGAAGTCAATGGAAATAATTGGTCACATGTCTGATACTGGTCTTTTAGTTGTTTGAGGTAGCTGGAAAGCTGGATCAGAAATACCAGGATAGATAATAATACGTATTATCTTGTGAAGCAAGTTTTACTGAGAAACAATATGCCTAAGGTGGTAGTTGATTATGATTGCAGATATTGGGAATCTTTCCTTGGCAAATATTAATTAGCAGCTGGAATTATGTGAGATTTCAGCATTTATAGCACATGGAAATGTAAACTCTCAAATACCCGTCAGTAGTTTTTGTAAGAGCTAAAATTATTTGGAGTATGCAATCTATAATACAAAAGTTTCTCCACACCTCAAAGTTTAAATGTACTAGCTCTGTTATTTTTTCAACAAGCCTTGAAGACCTTGCTATTTCCCCAAGATTTGGGCCAGGATGGGATGTGTGACAGGATTTGTCTGTTCCACCAGAATGACCATCTTTTTATTCTATTTATTTTTAAATTTGTATGTTACTCAGAATCATCAAGAAATTGGGCAGCTTTATAAATGTGGAAAATTAGTAACACACATTAATTACAAGCCTTCTGGATTTCATAAAAGACTGAGGTTTTAATACGGGTTTTTAGTGCCCGGTCAGTTCTGCCAAATTAAAGGAGCCAAATTGTATAACTATGGTAAATATTCAATTTCAAATGTTAAATTGTATCAGTTTCTGATTGTGTTATCATTTTGCAAGAATCCTAATTAGTTGTAGGCTTTTCCCTCTAGGGTGCTCAATTTCTAACAGAACTTGCTCCTTTATGTCGAATTCTTTGCTCAGATGGAGAAGAGTACACCATCTATAGGTAAGGCGGTAAGATGTTACTTATATTGTGTTGCTCATGCTGTTCTAGCATTTAATAAAATGAAAATTCTTTGCAGCTGTATAAGAGGAAAATTAATAGAGGTGAATGAAAATATTCTGGAGAATCCATCTCTTCTACAAGAAAAGGTCAGGATTTCAAACTTAGTTCTTTTTTCCTTCTGCCCCCTACTTTAATTTTCTCACAAATATTTTTGTTTGTGTTTGTTTTTTTTAGCCTTCCACAGAGGGTTACATTGCAGTTGTGTTACCAAAATTTGAAGAAAGCAAAAAAGTAACTCAGGGGCTTCTGACAAGGGAAGAATACGAAGAATTTATGTCAAAACGTTTTAATTCCACATTATGCAATACAAAGAAAGAGAACTCAGCAGAAGTATGAAAAACATCAGACATCTTCCAGTATATCCCATACAAAAGTGACTTTATGGATTTTCATACTTTACTTTTGGGTGATTATAACCTTGTTCATTTTCAGACAACGAAGTCAGTGTTTAAGACCTTCAAAATTCAATCTGTAACTTTACTATTGGATTTAAGGATGTAGTGCCAAAATATTGTACTATTCTTTATGTCAATAAAAGCCTTTGTTTACTTAATTTCATTGGTACATTATACTCATTTTCTACTTTATTAACCAAAATCCAATCTGAAAATGCCAATTCAACAAATCAATACTTTTTTTTTTATTATTTTGTTTCTTGAGGATTTTATTGATGAAGCCTAAAGATGGTGCCTTAAGATGGCTGAATAGCAACACTGAACCTATAAATTAACTAGTTGATACATCAGTTATTAATGCCCATGTTGCCTTAAAGTTTGCAGAGTGAATGTTCAAGGTTTTACAGGACCAAATGTTAAGAAAGAATATGTTTATCAATTGCAACATTAATATAAATGCCAGACGGAAGTGGAGGATGGGACTGGAGTTACAGAAGAAAAAAAGAGGTAAGAAGATTAGAAGTGCTTACTTATTTTCTTTTTCTGCCCCCCCAATTCCTACATCGCATGATATAGTCAAATATGATTGAGAATCATTAGCTTGTGACTTCAAGTTGTCCTTTGAGCAAAATGTAAAGGACATGAGAGTAATGTATTAGCTATATAATTTTCAAACGTACTTAGTTACAGTACTTAAGACTGGCAAGGAGTTATTCAACGATAACTTTACAGTCTGAAACATAGGACCATTAAAATATATACAGATCTCAAACAAGCTTGGAAAAGAACTTGCGAAGTAGATAATGCCCTCTTTGAAATAAGTATTTTTAATAGCTGCAACTTATTTGAATGATCAGTCTAAAGCTTTCCTGTAACATGCTAAAAACGAAAGCTCAAGCTTTTATGCTTAAGGCTGTAAATATAATCACATTTATTAGGGAATTAGGCCCTACCAGTTTTAGAACTATTTCTGAAAAGATTCTTTAGATAGCGCTATAAAGATTGCATATAAAAATATAGATAAAAGGGAATAAGATAAAAGGGAGCTTTTAAACATAGCTGGTTTTTTTTAATGCTGTTACTGATCTTTAGTTTTCATTTTAAATATTGTTAAAACTGTTTTTAAATGAATATAAAATCATCATCATTAAAGCTTTATCGTAACTTATGTATCCGGTAGCAGCAACATGGATTTCTTTGACGTTCTCTCTCCTAGTTCTCTTCCTCACCTTCCTTGCCCACCAGGAGACAAATGTGGTTATCTATGGCAACAGAATTTCTTGGCAAGTCACTTCAAGAGGCAAAGACTGACCAGCTACTCAGCCAGTTAAGCTTTTTTCAAAACGGACTTCCCCAGCAAAATGATATTGGCAAGGATCAAGACTCACATAAGTGACGGCCGTTAAACAAACAAAGGATAGCAGCAGTAACCACCACCAGTAGTTTTTCCATGTAGCATATCTGATATTAGCCAGATCATCTGCATGAACATTCAAAAGCAGCATCTTTGGGGTTTGAAAAATAAAGACATTCATAATGTACTCGGTTACAAAAATAGCAGTATTAATAGTGAACCCAAAGTTATTCACCATACAAAAATATGCAGCCATTAAATCTGACTGTTCCTTTTGCTAATTGCTAAGTACCGTGACATCTATTAGATGTGAAAAGATTACATCAGCTTTTTCTAACCCGGTTTTACCTTTCTCAAAAGAAAGCAATTAGGAGAGACTTAAAAGTACAAATCCAATATAGAAATGCGTCCGTCTCCCGTTCATTTGTTCTCCAATACAGTGAGGCTTGCTACATGTTGTTCCAAGGATCTGATTCCAAAATTGGTCGTTCTCCCAGCCAGACCTCTGTTTTCTCTTGACGCTGCATTCTGGCCATTCCAAGAGCAGTGGGCCATTAGATACCCATTTCCTGCTTTGGGCTGCAAAACAAACAACCATTAATAAAAATAGAAGTGGGCACTCTAGCCAGAAATGGTTTGTTTTGCCATATTTGGACATATCATCAACTCACCTTTCTAAGTAACCTGAAGCTAAGTGGCAGAACTTGGGAAAGTATATCCAGAATATACTTGGCTTTCTGAATACAGGCATCCACCTAAAGTCAGTGCATTGAAGCAAAAATAATTTCACAATTCAGCTTGAGAAAACATTTGTTTTAAAATTTAATTATAACCGAAGAAAGAAATATACTGGAGTTTAATAATATAACTGCTATGGATGTATTGTACCAAATAGTATTTTAGGTGAAGTACAAACGCAGTAATTTTAATACCTTTCTAATAAAAGGCAGAGTCAGTGTTCTAAGTTAATGAATTGCCAGAACGAAGAAAAAGTCACGTGATGATGTAATCGCAGGTGAGAAAGATTTATTTATTTATTAGACTTATATACCGTGACCCGTCAAAACCGCGTTCCACAAAAGCGCGGTCGACGAAATCGCGTATGTGACGTCATCACAACACGACGAAAAAGATCGAAAAATTGAAATAAAAATTAAATTACAGCACGATTCACGTAAAGGTAAGGGTTAGGTTAAGGGTTAGGATTAGGTTAAGGTTAGATTTAGAGCGTTAGCGTTACGTTTAGCGTTAGGTTAAGGGTTAGCGTTAGGTTTTTCGTTAGGTTAAGGGTTAGGTTTAGGGTTAGGTTTAACCTTAGGTTTGGGGGGGTTAGGGTAAGGTTTTCGCTTTATTTTTACATTTTTCGATCTTTTCTGTCGCGCTGTGATGACGTCACATACGCGCTTTCGTCGTCCGCGATTTTGTGGTGGAACCCTTATATACCACTTCATAGGGCTTTCAGCCCTCTCTAAGCGGTTTACAATGTTTTTTAGCAAATCGAGTCAGCAACTTGCCCCCACAGTCCGGGTCCTCATTTCACCCACCTCGGAAGGATGGAAGATTGAGTCGACCTTGAGCTGGTGAGATTTGAACCACTGAACTGCAGATCACAGTCAGCTAAAGTGGCCTGTAGTACTGCACCCAAACCACTGCGCCACCTCGTCTCTGTTAATCTTAAGGGACTGGACAAAGGGACACTAACAAGGGAATGGACGATTAAAGCACGGCTCAGCCTGCAGCCGAACAGTGGGTAGGAGCAAGAGGCTCAGAGAAGACACTCCTTAATTTTTCAGGGTGTAAAGGAGACCGATGAGAATTGTACTTCCAGACTTGCAAGATTCTATTCATATAGTCTTACAATAAAGTAGAGTTGGCTCATCTGGTTGTGATTCCTATCTGCTTAACCCGGCAAGGCCAACAGATGCTTTGCATCCAAACAGAGAACTTAGAAGCAACCTCTGTATCTGGGCCTGCAGATATCTAGCGGGGAAGAAAGAGTCTGCAAAGTGGTCTATATATCAGAGCTAAAAAGATGTTTTGTATATGTGCCTGGGAACATGAAATGGAAGGACGTCTTCCAACTGTATGGGAGAACATGCCATTTGCTGATAGAAAATGCTGCTATTCGAACCCTGCGGTATTTTGCGAACTGTCATTCCTATTTGCAAACTCAAGAGAATTTAATTCTAAGATCTTTTCTACAAACACCTAAAGTGTATCTGATCATGGCAACGAGTAGTTTTATCATGTATGAATTTGGTAACCTGCAAGACAAGTTACAAAACCTGATCTATAGGCCCATGTTGTGGCCCAGCAGGAGCCGTTGGAGCTGCCACCAGACTCCGACAGCGAGGGGCCCTATGAGTCGGCTTTGGAGGATCCTGGACAGGGTTCCGACTCCGAGCAGGGCGCAGAAAGGCTGGTTGGCCACCAGGAGGCGCCTGAGCCTTAGACCAGTGGGGTGGAGACAAGGGAGTGTGATCCGGACATCAGCAGTGAATTGTTCCTAGATGCCCGGCACCGGAGAGCTAATAGGCGTAAGGAACAATTACGCAGTTACAGGAGGTAATTGCATTCAGCTGGTGGTAATTAGGCTCCTCTCCAGACTATAAAAAGGCTGCTTGTGCACACGCCCCTTTTGCAGAAGTCAACGCATTGACTAAAAGTTGGAGAACTTTTGTAACTAGCTTGGCAGGCTGGATCGCTGCCAAGACTTGTCTGAGTTAATTCGTAATATGTAATTTAATAAATTTATATGCCGGCCAATCCCGTAGGACTCCGGGCGGCTAGGTCCTTATCTCCGGGCGGCAAGGTCCTTATCTGTTTGTTATGCTTGGCTTTCAGCCACCGAGGTTTTGGTTTCTTGCTAATAAAGTACATTCCAGTTCAGCTTGTCTCGGCATTCATTACTGGATGGAGGAGGGGGTCAGAACAGGCCCAGATGCTGTAGGACCAGAAATACTTGAACTATATGCTTGGCACAGGAAATCTGAATTACAAATCAATATTTTAGATAGGGGGACATATCATACATCCCTTGGAGGTAGAAGATTCCAGTAACAAGAATCATACATATAAGTCTGTCATGAGAATGAAGAAGCCAAACACTAATTACTAAATTGGTAGATAGATCCATCTATTTATAAGGCATAAGAAGTGATAGTGGGATATTACAGATATGTCCAACTACATATCCTATAAACTTAAAATTATGTCTAGTGCTAGTGCTCCTATTGCTTCTCTTAGATATAATTTCCCGTGACCCGTCAAAACCGCGAAGGACAAAATCGCCCTCGCCGAAAGCGCGCATGTGACGTCATCACAGCGCGACGAAAAAAATTAAAAATTGAAATAAAATTAAAATTAAAGCAAGCCAATTCACATAAAGGTAAGGGTTAGGGTTAGGTTTAGGGTTAGGTTAAGGGTAGGTTTAGAGCCTTAGGGTTACGTTTAGCGTTAGGTTAAGGGTTAGCGTTAGGTTTAGCGTTACGTTAACGGTTAGGTTTAAAGTTAGATTTAGGGTTAGGTTTAGGGTTAGGTTTGGGGGGGTTAGGGTAAGGTTTTCGCTTTATTTTTACATTTTTCGATCACAGCGCGATGTTTTCATCGCGCTGTGATGACGTCAAATGCGCGCTTTCGTCGAGCGCGATTTTGTCCTCTGCGGTTTTGTGGTGGAACCATAATTTCCCCCCTTATTCTACTGTTTTGCAACGGAATTAAGCTTTGGTAACCCATACTTACGTGCTCATTTCTTGCGAATCCAAAACTACCTATAGCCCAAATAGGACACTACGATAAACTAAATTTGTTTCTAATGAGTTGCCTGGTTAACTGATATTTCATTTTAATCTGGGCTTCAAGCATCAAAACATAACTGCAGACTGTCCTCTCATCCATTCCAACTAACTCAAGGTCTCCTTAAATTATCAACTGTCATGTATCATCCGATGTATTCTGTTCAAGATTTAACACAGTTAAAATATTTCATTATCTACAAAGTAAGATAGGAAAACAAAGTTTTCTTTTTTTAAAAAAATAAAATAAATACCTTACCTTTAGGTAAGTTGCAGTTTTGCCCTGCGCAGGGCCTCTAGCTGTGACCTGAAGCTGCTGACATACAGAGACCATCCTCTCAATCTCCTGCAGAAGCAGTGGCTTGTCATCATCTTCCAGCTGAAACAGATGTTGCGCAGGCATGCTAAACATGATTTATTTTTTAATTTATTTTAGCAATTAGCAGTTAGACTTATATACTGCTTCATAGGGCTTTCAGCCCTCTCTAAGCGGTTTACAGAGTCAGCATATCGCCCCCAACAATCTGGGTCCTCATTTTACCCACCTCGGAAGGCTGAGTCAACCCTGAGCCGGTGAGATTTGAACAGCCGAACTGCAGCTAACAGTCAGCTGAAGTAGCCTGCAGTGCTGCACTCTAATTTTATTGATAAAATGTATATGGCCGCCAACTCACACTGACTCCAGGCAACTTAGAAAAATAAAAACAAATACCAAACACAATAAACCTCTGGCACCCTGGGGACAGCAATTTGATTGACAGCAATCAATCAAATACGGGAAATGTAAATCATGAAATACATACGATATAATAACAAAAGTTATGGGGAAAAATATCAATGGCACAGATAGCTGCTATTGTATTACGGTACAGGTAGTCCTCAACCACAGTTGAGACCCGTTGCTAAGTGAGACATTTGTTAAGTGAGTTTTGCCCCATTTTATTACTTTTCTTGCCCCGTTTGTTAAATGAATCACTGCAGTTGTTAAGTTAGTAATACATTTGTTAAGTGAATCTGGCTCCCCCATTGACTCTGTTTACTAGAAGGTTGGAAAAGGGGATCACATGGCTGTTGTGGCTCAGCAGGTGCCGTTGGAGCTGCCACTGGACTCCGACAGCGAGGGGCCCTCTCCCCCCAGGTCTGGAGGATGTGGAGGACCCTGGACAGGGTTCAGACTCCGAGCAGGGCGCAGAGAGGCTGGTTGGCCACCAGGAGGCACCTGAGCCTTGGACCAGTGGGGAAGAGACAAGGGAGAGTGATCCAGAAGCCAGCAGTAAGTTGTTCCTGGATGCACACCATCGAAGAGCTACTAGGGGTCAGGAACAATTATGCAATTACAGGAGGTAATTGCACTCAACTGGTGGTCATTAGGCTCCTCTCAAGACTATAAAAAGCTACTTGTGCACATGGCCTTCTTTGCGGAAATCAACGCAGGATTGAATCTCAGAGGACATTACTGTGAGCTTGGCAGGCTGGATTGCTGCCAAGCCTTATCTGTGTTTATTGCTGCCTGAGTTTGTCTGAGTTGCTGCCAAGGTCCTTATAAAAGGACTATAAAAAAGACTCCTTGTGCACACGCCCCTCTTGCAGAACTCAACGCATTGACTAAAGAGAACTGTTGAAACTAACTTGGCAGGCTGGATTGCTGCTAAGATTTGTCTGAGTTGCTGCCAAGGTCCTTATCTGTTTGTTTGCTTGGCTTTCAGCCACCGAGATTTTGGTCTTGCTATTAAAGGACATTCTAGTTAAGCTTGTCTTGGCTTTTGTTACTGGACGGAGGAGGGGGTCAGAACAGGTCACTAAACGTACTGTTGTAACTCAAAGACTACCTATTACAAGGTAGTCCACACATTTTAAAAAGTAACTGTCTTTAAGATTTGGAAGCTGTACCATACCTGATTGGAAAATATATGGAGAGCTGAAGTAAGCTTTAATCCTTCTGTAGCAAAGGCCTAAGGAGGAAAAGTGCAGAAAGTTAAATGCAAAATCATTAAAGGAAACAAAACCCCTCTATTATTCAAATTTGTGTATGCCCAATTTGTAATCCAATTAGTCAAATTCAGAAAAAAATGTAGTTGACAAAACTCCCTTCTTTTTTCCATTTCCAAGCAAGAAAAAGAAAAAAGTGGCTGTTGATGAACTGGATTGTTTCATAACAGTATACACATAAACATATGTGTTGCTTTTTATTTTGGGTTAGATAATCCAGTCTCAAGAAATTCATAGCTCTACAACATTTTTAAAATAAAGGTAATAATTATTGCTCTCATATATGCAAAATATAGTCCCCATTTATAGAGCCAAGGTGGCGCAGTGGTTAAATGCAGCACTGCAGGCTACTGCTAGATCAGCAGGTCAGCGGTTCAAATCTCACCGGCTCAGGGTTGACTCAGCCTTCCATCCTTCCGAGGTGGGTAAAATGAGGACCCAGATTGTTGGGGGCAATATGCTGACTCTCTGTAAACCGCTTAGAGAGGCCTGAAAGGCCTATGAAGCGGTATATAAGTCTACTGCTATTGCTATTGCTATAACCTTAGTCTGCAAAGAAGAATAGAGTCAAGAATAAAACAATGATAGAAAACTGAAAAAATATAGTAATATGTCCACCGTTTCCTCAAATAACTATACAAGGTAATCAAGTGGACGCACAACATATCTAGAATTTCTTTTATTTCAGTTGACTGATAGGAGAATATTCACAGAAGAAAATAGTTAGCAACTTCAAAGTAGAGTTTTAAATTCTCTTTTCGTTGCTTTATTACCTCTGCCTGGTGGAACAAGTCTTGGGTAATTTTCAGTAGTCCTTCCCCTCTAAAAGGGAAAGAAAAAGAATTAAATTCAACAATAATCTACAAATAATTTACAACTATGTCACTATGATTTTGGAAAACTGAGTAAGAGGAGCAGAAAAGAAAAGAAATGATTCTACTGAGATGTAACTGGATATACCAAATACATTTAATTAGATATACAAAAGAAACTGGCTGAATTTTTAACATTTGAAATATCTGAATATGAATTATAAAGAGGAGAGTGACCTGGAAAATGTTTTTTTTAGAGAAACTACATAAGATACTTGTTAAAACCTTGAAGAAATCTGTGTGGGTGGATGAAGAAATTAAATCCTATGACAATATTTGATTTGATTAAAGATTAAGGCTGTTAGAAGCAATAGAAAGGGATATAAAGTTAGTTTATTTGATCAAAGAATATTATTAGTTTTAAAAAATTGGCAATTTTCTGGCAATCCTTGATGGACCTTTTGTAACACCATGTTGATGTTCTATGGATTTTTTTTATAAGTGATGAGAAATGGGATGAACAGATAATCCATTTAACTTTATAAGGATAAAGAATTACTAACTTTGTTTATACTTGTGATGAAAGCTAGATGTCATTTCTTTATATATTTCTTTATTATATTCTCTTTTCTTTTTCTTCTTTCTTTTTTCTTGCATTTTATTCTTTCTTCTCTTTCTCGAAATTTAATTTGTATTAGTTTTTTACTATTGTTATTGAAATTCTTAATAAAAAACATATCTGTTGATAAATGTATGGATCTCTACAGAAGTGAAACAAGAAATTCTTGATACCAGGCTAATATCTTGCACAATAGTACATATATGGATTTCTCCCCTGCTTTTGATAAGAAAGTTAAAAAAATGAAAAGGTAAGGAACCCATGCTAATGCATAAGTTAAGATAATACTAATACCTAATACTAATATGATAGGAAATGCTCCAAAATTTATAAATGGGGCAGCAGAATTTTAAGGTATAAAGCAGATTATTATTTATTTGCACCTCTGTACTCTAATAAGGGCTCAAAATTGTTTATTTATTTCAAATCCTAACGGTTAAGTAAAATATATAAATCTGTGCTCATATCATAGTCTTGTACAATTTAAGGGTTTTTTAAAAACCTTATGTAGGATTAGCAAAATTTTGCAACATCCTGACATTTTCCAAATCCTCTCCCCATTAAGTAAAGCCAACACACCTGAAATGTTATATAAATTATCCACTTGTTCTGTGCATGTTTATGTAGGCAAATGATAATATGCGCGCGCGCGCACACACAAACACAAACATATATATATATATATATGGGAGGGGGGCAGGAGGGAGGGAGAGGGGGGAGAGAGATCAATCCTATTTTTGAATTTACACTACTTGTTTGAGTACTATCTGGATTTTACTATAATTCAGAGAAATTCTAGCCTACTAAATAATATCATCTAGATTTGATATGGGGAAGAAAAGGTTCAAGGCCATTTCTACAAACTATTTTGCCCTCTCATTTTTAATTTTTAATGTTTTCCCTTCTCCCACTCTTGTTGTTACCTTGTAAATAAATACATGGAATAAGCCATACTGGATAGACCTTGTCCGTATCTTATAATCTCATTTTCTGGGTCTTCCCATTTCTCCATTTCAGAATCAACCCGAGTTGTTACTTTATGAAGTTCTAAACCTAATTTCCCAAATTTTGTTTGCTCCTGCAAATGAAAAGAGGAAATATATCATTTTTGTTCATTAAGTAACTCAAACTAATTACAACATCTAAATTGGTGCTAATGAATAAAACAAACATCTTACCTCATTATCAAGTCTGGCTGGCTTTAAGGCTTTCAAGTTTGCATTATGCTTCTGTAAAAAAATATTTTTAAAGAACAGAATTTGATTTTTTAAATAATTCTATCTAAATTAAACAGATGTACTAGGAGCTGAAGTCAAGAGTAGTATGCTAAAGAAAATAGATTTCTAAGAAGAGGGTTGATTCTGAAATAAGCTCAACCTTCTGGTTCTAGATTCCAGACAACTGAGAACATTATTAGAAGAAAGCAACTGTTCTGCTTAGATCAGCTTATTTCTATTTAAAAATTATATAGTCAAGAGTTATGTTACTGTTGTAATTATACAACATAGCTGTTGCCTGTGTTAAACCTTCAAAATATATGAAAGAGCCTTATACAACATCAGCATCCTCATATAGTTCAGTGCTGTAATTAGCATTATCTTCCCTTAAAATCTCAGGAGAGGTTCGAGGTTCATTTTATTTATATGCCGCCCTATTCCCAGCGGGACTCAAGGCGGCGCACAAACCCAAGGAGGGGAAGGGAAACACAAAAGCTACAACAAAAAATACAGGGCATTTAAAACAACCAACAGCCACACGATTCGAGAGGGGAAGGGAACTCATCGACCCCAGGCCTGCCGACATAGCCAGGTTTTAACGGCTTTTCGGAAGGCCTGGAGAGAGGTGAGGGTCCAAATCTCTGCGGGGAGCTCGTTCCAAAGGGCCGGAGCCGCCACAGAGAAGGCCCTCCCCCGGGTAGTGGCCAGATGACATTGGCTAGTAGACGGAACCCGGAGGAGGCCTAATCTGTATGATCTAATGGGTCTGTGGGAGGTAATTGGCAGCAGGCGGTCTCTCAAGTACAGGTTATTTTAAATGTATCCTATTACAAAATATAGTTCAATTTTTAAAGATGTTAGGAACATCTTTAGGAGCGATGCTATTTAGGCATGTAGCTACAGTTGGGTGTACAGATTTGTGGTCAAAATGTCCTTATGATGGGAAATGGGCTGGAGACTTTCCCACCATAAGGACATTCTGACCACAAATCTGTACAAACACTGTTGTACCTAAGAAATGGACAGTGATACTTTCCACATGCAATGGATGGATGCCATACAAATGAATATGCTGCCATTGACATGTATAGGAGAAAACAAGAGTAGATTTTGATTAACGGGTGTTCGCAGAACATAGAAGATCAAACCACATAATTTGAAATAACAATTACTTTATCTGCATCGTTTCAAGCCTTTTTCAAGTTTGCAAACAAGACTGAAAAAAATAAATCTAGATCAGTATTTTCCAACCTTGGAAATGGTTGGCTGGAGAATTTTGGGAGTTGAAATCCACATTTCTTAAAGTTCCCAGGATTGGGCAACACTGATCTTAGATGTGTTCAAAGTCATTTCAATAGAAAAACACTGTGTTCATGCAGGCCCACTTTTGTCAAATCATTTTGGAGTTTATATAGCCTTATTCATAACAGTAATAAAATCTAACTTATTAAAAACAGATTTCAAATGATCCAGGCATTTTCTAACAAGAGAGCTGAGATCTCGGCACAAAAATATACAAAGCTAAACATTTTTTTGTATCAAAAGCTACTACTACAAAGTAATTGGAAAAGGTTCTTTTTAATTTTGATCAAAACCCTATGTGATATTTTGTAATAATTACAATAGCCGTTAGGCAATAAGATGGATGTATCTTTAAAGCTTTGAAATAGATCATATATTATTTACCATTGTTGCAGAGAGTTGACATTACAATAAAGAATAAAGGAAAAAGTTTTGAAGGACTGGAAATAAAATACTGGATGGCAACTGTAGTGTGAATTTCCTACATTGGTCATCTTATCTCCTTCCAATTCTATGTTTCTATCATAAATACAGAATTCAGACATTTCCCTTAGCACTCTTATACAACTATTAATATGGAAAAGAGATGTTTGCAGAATTCAGCTTTAACGTTAGTGTTCTAGAAAGATTAGTCTTTGATAACTTTCCATTGCCTACAATGCTATGTCATTATGTGATTGATTTACTTTTAACTTAGTGTGATATACAAACCTCCTTACAGTGTTACATCTGAATCAGGCCAGGATAGCTTGTTAAAGAAATGTGAATATGTGGAGTGAACAATTGATGAAAAGTATAAAGAAACCACCAGCCCCACAAAAATGAACTTACCCCAGGTTTGGGTAGTGACAAGTACGCACGCTTCTCCCCTAAAAACAATACACCAAAATTGATTATGTAGTGTACTTCTTAAATCTTCTCTCCAGTTTTGGAAAAGTCATCATATAAAAATGTACCTTACCCTTTATTGGTTCCTCTTCATAGATCAGACAGGTTCTGTATTTTGCCATGCATAGCATTGTAAAAGGGGAATTTTAATACTGCCTATATTTGCGCTTACGGAAGGCATTGACACATTCACCAGAAACCTTTCCTTTTAGTTGATAACATTTGTACAAAAATCGTTTTATCTTTCTGAATGCCAAGAGGAACAGCTAATTGGGTGTGGACAAAGCCTATGTACAAGGTCTAGTGTACACGATTAAAATCAAGTAATCTCTGAAGTAAAGTTCAGATTTTGTAATAGTACGAGGAACCATTTGCTTTTTGATAGGACTCTGACATTTCTTCCATTGAAATCAACACCGATATGTACTTAATGCTTTTTAAAAAGTTTTTGTTTTATTATATTTATCTTACTCTAAGTGTCCCAAGTCAGAATGCATGAGTTACCCTTCATTTTAAAATACTGAATGATGGATTAAAATCAGCTACAGTATTTTCAGTCGAGTGGATACTTAAGGTTAAGTCCAATATTTCAGATGTTTTGTAGAAATTAATGGGAATTTAAATTTTGATCAGATGATATCAATATTTTTTTTCCATAAGAATCACTTTTCCAATTCTCTGTGATGCAATTCAGGTCAATTCAGACAAGTACACCAATCAAAATTTCAAAATCATCTTTCCGTGACCCGTCAAAACCGCAGTCGACAAAACCGCGCTTGACGAAAGCGCATACCTGACGTCATCAGCAGCGCGATGAAAAAAATTAAAAATTAAATTAAATTAAAATTAAAATAAAATTAAAGCAAGCCGATTAACATAAAGGTAAGGATTAGGTTTAGGTTTAGGGTTAGGTTAAGGGTTAGGTTTAGCGTTAGGTTAAGGGTTACCGTTAGGTTTAGCGTTAGGTTAAGGGTTACCGTTAGGTTTAGCGTTAGGTTAAGGGTTAGGTTTGGGGGGGTTAGGGTAAGGTTTTCGCTTTAATTTTAAATTTACCGCTCACAGCGCGATGTTTTCGTCACGCTGTGATGACGTCACGTACGTGCTTTTGTCGAGCGCGCTTTTGTCTACCGCGGTTTTGTGGTGGAACCCATCTTTCAGGTTTTCCAAATCACTTTTCAAATTTTTCTATGAGGCAATTCAGGTTAATTCAGACACAAGCATAGTTCATTCCAACCAGCATTCATTATTAAAACCAATATTTGAACTCTCAGTTTCAAAAGCCAACCAATATTTTACCTGACTTCATTTTTCTTCTTTCACTACTTATCATTTCTCTCGTACATTGTTTTCTAGGATTGAATCCCATTTGCAAATATGGTTTTCACTTCAGACATCATACCAAATCATAATTTATGCAAAATAATTTTCAAATAAATATCAAAGTATGATTGATTCTGAGTTGCCTGAAAAAAGGGTTTAATCATTCTGGGGGGGCCCAGACTGTTGGGGGCAATATGCTAACGTAGTAAAAGTGCTTAGAGAGGGCTGCAAAGCACTGTGAAGTGCTATTGCTATTCAAAATGTACATCTAACAATAGGTAGATAAATAGGTAAACTTCCATAGCTGCTAGTAATTCGTAATTGTGACCCGACAAATGCGCGCCGACGAAGCCGCGCCCGCCATCAACAAACAACATAGTGGGATGCGAAAGCAACGTTATAAAGTGTTAGGGTTATAACGTTGTTTTCGCATCCCATTGTTGTTTGTTGATGGCGCGCATATGCGGGTGCGGTTTTGTCGGCGCGGTTTTGTCGGCGCGCATTTGTTGCGTGCGCATTTGTTGGTGAACCATTAATAATGGTCCTTGTTGATTATCAATACTTAAGGTCATATTATTTAGAGAATTATCATGGCATCCAGATGTGATGTCTGAGCTTGCTATTTAAATTTGAAATAACTTGGTCTGATATTTAAATATCCATTTGAAAATCATAGGTGATTAGAAATACAGAGAAATTTAAGATCAGCCTAGCCACTGTTTGTCAAGAAATAAATCCCATTTTTCTTTGGTCATCACAAAAATGCAAAGACTAACACTTCTTGCCAACTTTAGAGCCAAGGTGGCGCAGTGGTTAAATGCAGCACTGCAGGCTACTGCTAGATCAGCAGGTCAGCGGTTCAAATCTCACCGGCTCAGGGTTGACTCAGCCTTCCATCCTTCCGAGGTGGGTAAAATGAGGACCCAGATTGTTGGGGGCAATATGCTGACTCTCTGTAAACCGCTTAGAGAGGCCTGAAAGGCCTATGAAGCGGTATATAAGTCTACTGCTATAATCTAATCTATAACTTGATAGACCGCCATGGGATTTGCCATTGGGGGAGGGGGGCTGTCAACCAGCTTGCATTTACAATCACAATATCTTGCCATGAGAGTATCACAATTTGCAACTTTCTCAGATAGCTTCTGACAAGCCGCATCAATTAGGGAACCCAGATTGTCTCGCATAATTTCACTTAACAACTGGGGTAAAATGATAATAGAATTGGGTCGAGTCATATGATGGCTTAATGAATGCATTACTTAGCAACCAGCACTCCAATCTCAAATACACAATGTACATCAACACACACACCATATGTATATATTATACACATACAATATTCATATATTATACACATATACACAAACAGAAATGTGTGTATGTGTACATGAGTACCGTATTTTTCAGCGTATAAGACGCACCCTTTTTCCTCTAAAAAGGGGCTGAAAATCTGGGTGCGTCTTATACACTGAATACAGCATTTTTTGCCTCCTGAAGCCCTGCCCCCTTTGGAAAGCTGTTTAGTTAGTGTGGTTGGTGAGAATTGCATTGGTTAAGTGCTGTGCCAGCAGAAACAAAGTTTTAGGTGCTACAGGTTGTCAGCGATTTCCTTCTCCAGCACATGGATAAATACACCTGGAAACATCTATCTACCTACCTACTCTCTCTCTCCCTACCTACCTACTGTATTTCTCTCTCTCTCTTCCCCCCCTCTATCTACCTATCTACCTACCTACCTACCTACTCTCCCCCTATCTACTGTATTTCTCTCTATTTTTCTCTCTCTATCCCTCTCCCTACCAACCTACCTACTCTCTCTCTCCCTATCTACTGTATTTCTCTCTCTTTCTCTCTCTCTATCCCTCTACCTACCTACCTAACTACTCTCCCTCCCTATCTCCCTACCTACTGTATTTCTTTCTTTCTCTCCCTCTCTATCCCTCTACCTACCTACCTACCTACTTTTTAAAAAAAATTGCCTCTTCAAAACCTGGGTACATCTTATACTCTAGTGCGTCTTATACTCCGAAAAATACGATATATAAGTGAGTGGGCATAGTGAGTATAGTACACACACGTATACACACACACACACACACGTTGAGATAAATGTCATATATAGTGATACCAAGTGACAGCAACATCAGGGACAAGTACGAGAAGCTGGAGAAGCCTGAGGAGGAACTAAGAGAGGATGTGGAACATTACCCATCTGGATGAGAAAAGGATTTTTTGTTTATACACTCACACGCATGCACACACATCTATTCATCCTCGAATAGAAAACTAGCACTATATTTGTATGCTATCTGAGAGTGGAGGTAGAAAGCCAGCAGGGAAATATAGGTGTCCGAGGTCTTAACTCTCAATTTTTTCCCCCTTGAAGTCTAATAGGGTGTTGGTTTATTTACAAGGCTGATATAATTATATCTGACTTATGCATCATCACCAAATACATCTGAAGGTTCCAGGTTAATTCAAAATCTGCATTTCCGCAAGCAAATTAAGTAATGGTTTTTATTAACGCATATGAAGGCTAGCTATATGAACTGTTCACATGAGATAGAAAAAGCCTTGTTACCAAAAATCTTTAAATGCAACTGTTCTATTGAAACATGTTTACCAGATGGTGCACCATTTGCAAAGATCGAAGTTGACATTCTTCTCTTTCCCTTCGCCACATATTATTATTATTATTATAGAAATTCATTCTTTCAAAAGTCGGGGAAATGCATTATGTTTCACACATGATGGAATATAAGGCAGCGTATGCCACCTTCCTTTTTTTCTAATTATTCCCTCGAAACGAGACCACACACTGTTTCCATGTAACAAGAAATAGATTCCTGCCTGGCCCAGCCATTCTGTCTTCTACTCCTCCACAAATAAAATATTTAGAATACCAGAAGAACAAGTTTTTAAACCTCATGTTTTTTTGACTGGGGGGAAAAAAAAGAACAAAAAAAAAATCATGGCCACCTTGAACTTGCCAATGTCCTTTTTTCAGTTAATATTAAACCTCAAGTCATTCAGTAGAAAATATGTAAAAGTAATTACAGCTACATATTTCATACCATCTTAATTTATTCCTGGTTTCTGCCAGTCAATGAGTGTCTTTAAGACCTGCAAATGCCGTGGCACGACAAAACCACGCTCGACTAAAGCGCGCCCGATTAAATCGCGTCGCTGACATCATCAACAGGGCGACAACAGTGAGCGCGGAGAAAGAAGGGCGCTTTAAATAGCGCTTTAAAAGCAAGCCAATTCAAGTTAAGGTAAGGGTTAGGTTTAGGGTTAGGTTAAGGGTTAGGGTTAGGTTTAGGTTAAGGGTTAGGATTAGGTTTAGGGTTAGGTTAAGGGTTAGGATTAGGTTTAGGGTTAGGTTAAGGGTTAAGTTTAGGGTTAGGTTTCCGGGTGTTAGGTTTAGGTTTCGGGGTTAATTTTAGGTTTAGCGTTTACAGCGTGCTTCTGTCTCCGCGCTGTTGTCGCCCTGTGATGACGTCAGCTACGCGGTTTCGTCGAGCGCGCTTTAGTCGAGCGCGGTTTTGTGGTGGAACCGCAAATGCAATGAAGCAATTTAATATATGGGCAAAAGGAAAGTTAAGAAATGCGACTTGGATAAGATTGAGATAAAGAACTTTATAGAAGGCCAGGGTGAGGTATAGAAACAATTGAGGATTAAAGCCATTACATTTCTGTATTTCCCATGAAGTAGAGAAAACAAACCAAAATGGAGCCAACATGATTCATTGTAAAACTGAAATTGGTTTATTAGAAAGTGTCCAGCACATCCGTAGTCTTTAACCATCATCAAAAGCAGAGGGCTATTGTCTCAGACATTAAAACACAGTTATTCATTACATGCCAATATCAAGCTCAATATTTTAAATTGGCAATTTAAAAATGATGTTACCATAAAAATATAGTATGTGTAAACTTAGGAGTTAAGTGGAGTGGGTTAGCTTGGGCATAGCCTCAACTGTCATCCTGATATGCTAAATGCATCTATCTCTTAATCAAAATATTAAAGATATACCTCCCCTTATCAAGAAAGCCGTCCCATATCTTTTTCTATAGAAAAAGGCAGAATCAATTACTATGATACAGAAAATTTTAAAATATCTAGGAAAATAATGTGTTTTGGTTAATAAAAATATAACCTAATTGTCTGCCAAGGTATCAGCTAATTAAATATGCTGTCCCATTAATTTAAATAGGAAACTTACAACACCCCTGAGATGTCAAGGACTTAAAATGGATCATTCTGTAAGTAAATTCTCTCTCTTTAAAAATTCTCTTTTAGCAATAGCAATAGCAGTTAGACTTATATACCGCTTCATAGGGCTTTCAGCCCTCTCTAAGCGGTTTACAGAGTCAGCATATTGCCCCCACAGCCTGGGTCCTCATTTCACCCACCTCGGAAGGATGGAAGGCTGAGTCAACCTTGAGCCGGTGAGATTTGAACCGCCGAACTGCAGATAGCAGTCAGCTGAAGTGGCCGGCAGTACTGCACCCTAACCACTGCGCCACCTCGGCTCTTTTACCTAAGTTGGATTGATGTGGTGGAATCATCAGCTAGAGTAGACAGGGGAGTACCGTATTTTTCAGAGTATAAGATGCACCGGAGTATAAGACGCAGCAAGGTTTTGAAGAAGAAATTTTTTTAAAAAAAAGTTTTTGCATTCTGCAAACCGTGTGAAAACAGGCCCTTTTTTTTTCAAAAAAAAAAAAAAAAGTCATGAATACCCCTTAGGAGGCTTGTAGAGTGCTCCGGGGGGGAAGTAAAAAATGGCCCAATTTTTGGCGAAAATGGGCCTGGTGTTTGTCAAAAAAAGAGCATGGATAGCCTTTAAGAAGTTTATAGAGTGCTGCTGGGGGGGGGGGGGAAATAACCCACTTTTTTGCTCATTTCTGCCCTCCCCAGCCCCAGGAGCTCTCTGAAAGCCTCCTAAAAGCTATGCACAGCCATTTTGGTGAAGGGAGAGGAGCTTCGGGGGGCAAAAATGCTGTATTCAGTATATAAGACATCCAGAGTTTCAGCCTCTTTTTTGCGGGGAAAAAGGTGTGTCTTATACTCTGAAAAGTACGGTAGCTTGAAATCGCTCCATGGAAGGAAGCGGCTGAGGCTAGACAATTTAAGCCAGGGGGAGTCAACCTTTTTATACCTACCGCCCACTTTTGTATCTCTGTTAGTAGTAAAATTTTCTAATCGCCCACCGGTTCCACAGTAACGGTGATTTATAAAGTAGGGAAGTAACGTTACTTTATAAAACTTATAAAGCAGAGTTACAGCAAACCCCTACCGCCCGCCATGAAAGCTGGAACGCCCACTAGTGGGCGGTAGGGTCCAGGTTGACTACCACTGATTTAAGCCTTTCTCAAGGGTATACAGGGAGTCCGGTGAGATTATTGTAAATATATGTTTAACAATAACGAAACAGGTGAATGAACATCTCACTAAATTTTGGAGGCTTCTGTATTGAGTTGAGTTGAGTTGATTGGTCTTGTATGCCGCCCACTCCCGAAGGACTCCGGGCGGCTTACAATAAACAAGGGAAGGGGATAAATAAACAAAACAACACTTTAAAATACGCAACATTCACAGTTACCGTGGGGCTGGATATTTCACGAGCAGCCAGGACTAGGTGGCTTTGCGGAAGGCCGGGAGGGTAGTAAGGGTCTGGATCTCCACGGGGAGGTCATTCCAGAGGGCTGGAGCTGCAACAGAGAAGGCTCTCCCCCGGGGAGTCGCCAGCCGACATTGGCTGGCAGATGGAATCCGGAGGAGACCTAACCTGTGAGATCTAATCGGTCTATGGGAGGTAATTGAAAGGATTAGCCAGTTATAAGTTGTTATCCAGGGGATGCCCAAATGTGTTAACAGCATGCATTCTTCGGGAAGCCTCCTTCCATGTCCTTTGACAAGAAAGTCATAGAATGGACCTATGGAAAGCTACGAAGAACCAACCCTGGATGGAAGCAATGGAGGAGCTGGCACCCAGGTCTAATGAAAACTGGGAAGTATGGAAATAATTTAACAGGCTGTGTCTCTGGGAAGACCCAGAGACAAATGTGACTATTCAGTAGCTTCTGCTCTTTGCAACTATGGTAACATGCAGACAACAACACATATGTATATTTGCCCTTTGTGTCCTGATTAGTGTATGCCCGAGGACCTCGCGGCGATGTGACACAACACAATTAATGTTGCTAGTTTCTGTTTAATTTGTATGTATTTTAATTTTGTATTTTATATTTTAAATTGTATGTCATATGATATGTCTTATTTTGATTGTGAAGCTTCTGATACGAATAAAACATAAACAAACAGCAATAAAGAAACTACTTTAGCCAATTATTCTGGTTCTTCGCACTTTGACATTAATCTCACCAGTACTTTCTCTTGGGAACAGGCCAGTGGTGGGATTCAGCCAGTTCGCACCCATTCGGGAGAACCGGTTGGTAACTTTCTAAGCGGTTCGGAGAACCGGTTGTTGGAAGAAATCTTCTTTTGGTTTTTTCCCCGCTTTACAGGGCTAATCCTGTAAGGAAGGCAGGAAGGAAACATTCTGGTGTTGTTTCTAGCCTAATCTTTATTGCCCTGCTTACAGAAACTGCCTCTCTGGTTAACCCTTATTACATTGTAGCAGCTAAAGCGAAGCGCCCATCGACCTGAGTAATGTTGAGTTGGCCACGCCCACATGGTCAAATGACCCCTAAGCCCCGCCTGCTCACCTGGTCAAGAGCCAAGGTGGCGCAGTGGTTAAATGCAGCACTGCAGGCTACTGCTAGATCAGCAGTTCAGCGGTTCAAATCTCACCGGCTCAGGGTTGACTCAGCCTTCCATCCTTCCGAGGTGGGTAAAATGAGGACCCAGATTGTTGGGGGCGATATTCTGACTCTGTAAACCGCTTAGAGAGGGCTGAAAGCCCTATGAAGCGGTATATAAGTCTATTGCTATTGGTCATTAGCACAGAGAACCGATTGTTAAATTATTTGAATCCCACCACTGGAACAGGCAGATAAAGGCTTCAATAGTCTTCCTTCTACAGAGTGACTCCAAGCTAGATCAGCTTTTTACTCCCTCCTCTACTCTAGCCAATGATTCCAACGTAATTAATCAGTACACCAAAAACCTCTAATCAGTGAAATTACATTAGGAGCCACATGTATCTTCCTGCAAAAAAAGGAAGGCTTGCGGTTGATGTCAAGAGCCGAGGTGGCGCAGTGGTTAGAGTGCAGCACTGCAGGCTACTTCAGCTGACTGTTAGCTGCAGTTCGGCGGTTCAAATCCCACCGGCTCAGGGTTGACTCAGCCTTCCATCCTTCCGAGGTGGGTAAAATGAGGACCCGGATTGTTGGGGGCGATATGCTGACTCTGTAAACCGCTTAGAGAGGGCTGAAAGCCCTACGAAGCGGTATATAAGTCTAACTGCTATTGCTGTTGCTAACTTATACCACGGAGAAACTGCACTTGTTGAAGTTTTTACATTGTTTTTAAGAGCACATGAATCCTATTCTCCTAATACACTTATGAGAAAGTCTTTTTAAATACGACTGTCTATTTGTGAGGTCATATCCAGGATGACAAAACATCCAAGCTAACCTTGACTTTTACAGGGTTTAATTGATACAAAACTTCATAGTATAAACAATTAAAATTATCTTCATAATGAATTTATAACTCGAATTCAATTTACACTATTCAACATACATTTAATTCTGGTTCAGTTGCTGCTCTTGGCTGCCTCCATGCATTCATTTGCTCCGAATCATTCTAGTCTTATTCAGGCAGTTGCCTAAATGTATGAAAAGATCAGCAAAGAGAGAGGAGTAGGCCTGTATCGCATTGATAGCTGTCCTTGTGTAATAATTATACCCATGTTCAAGTATTCACAAATACAGATCTCCTATAGGTCCCCTACAGATCTCCTGCCTGAAAAAGAAAAGGCTAGGTTGCATGGCTTTATTCTCTCGTATACAGAACCCACCCCACATATTTAGACACTGAGTTTATCACGCTAAGCATTTAGACTTATTTTATTACAGGAATCCACTGTTTTTATTGTGGATTATAACCCATGTCTAATGGTGCAGCAGAATGGAGATGAAAATTCAACAAGCCTATTTAAACCCAGTCAGAATATAAAAACATTCTCTGAAACTAAATTAAGGATCGTGTTGATAGGAGATCAGATACTAGATACTTAGCAAATCACAGAAAATGTGACACAGCAAATTATCCTCTGAGATGGAAACATTTCCCTGAATTTAATACTTTATGACCGTGGCACGACAAAAGCGCGAACGTCAAAAGCGCGCTGACAAAACCGCGGTGCTAAAACCGCGATGTCAAAAGCGCGCCGACAACAGCACGCTGACAGAAGCGCGATTTAAGTTAAGGTAAGGTTTAGGGTTAGGTTTAGGGTTATTTTTAGGGTTATGTTACAGCGCGCTTCTGTCGGCGTGCTGTTGTCGGCACACTTCAGCGCTCATTCGTCGGTGCGGTTTTGTCACTGCGGTTTAGTCAGACGCGCTTTTGTCGTTCGCGCATTTGTGGTGGAACCCTTTATGACAGCAGCCCCCAAACCTTTTTGGGTGCCAGGGACCGGTTCAATGGAGGGTATTTTTATTTTTCATGGATCGGGTATGTGTGTGGTTTCACATGGATGGTACTTCGCTCAGTTTCGGTGTCCGTCCGCAGCCCGGAGGTTGTGGACTTCTGCTGTATATCATTTTCCTAAGTATCTTTACTACATTATAAAAAAATACCTGGGTCTTAGCACTGTATACCTATGTCCCACAAAAACAAAAACACAGGCCTCATTTTGGCAAGAGGTATCTCATTTTTGCTTTCAAGATGAAGATAAAAATGAGGATAAATCAGCATGCAATGTCTAATAGGTCTCGACCAGGGACGTGCAGTCAGGGGAGGCAGAGCCTCACCACTGTCATCATGAAAAGAAAAGAAAAATGTAAAAGGAAAAAGGCTGAGCTAGTTGCTGCCAGAGACACAGTGGATGACTCTGCTTAGTGCTTAACTGTTTAAAAAAGCCTCTAAAAAAGTGCCCTCTACAGGAGGAGGCGGGAGAACGAGTTGCCTCATCTAGTCTGACTTTATGATCACTCGAGCAGAGCTAAGCAAGGGTTAAAAGCCGAAAAATTCCTGACGTAGATGAGGCACGTCGTTCTCCTGCCTCCTGTAGAGGGCATTTTTTAAGAGCCTTTTTTAAACAGTTAAGCAGAGTCATCCACACGGTGACTCTGGCAGCAACTAGCTCAGCCTTTTTCCGTTTACATTTTCTTTTCTTTTCATGATGGCAGGCAAGAGCAGAGTTGAAATCCTCTCTGAAACAGCTGGAAAAGGTACGTGTGTGGGTTGGAGGGAGGAGGAGGAATTCAAACTTCATCCTCAAGTGTAGCTCCCTCCCCAAGTGTAATTTGATTGCATGCAGAGCTACGTTGCCTTTTCAAACACACACACACACACACTCACACACACACACCTGGATAAAAGTATGCAAGCCCAGCTTCGCCGATTACAAGTTTGAAAAGGTAACGTGGCTCCACCTGCAATCAAAGGCTCAGATCGGAAGGCAGCAGGGGAATTGTGGGGGGGGGATATGGCAGAGGAGCTGCTTTCAAGCCATTGGAAAACATATCCAATCCAACTTCTGTGTTTGTGTTTGTTTGAGATTGAGTGAGTAAGAGAGGGATCCAACTTCTCCGTGTGCGTGTGTCTGTTTGAGAGAGGGGGGAGGGAGGGAGGAAGGAGGGGGAGGGAGAAGAAAAAGAATGAAGGACAACTTTTTCGCAAAGGAGAAAAACAAATGCTGTCGCTTTAAATCGGAACTGAGCATGCCTGGCTGTGGAATTCTGGGAGTTGAAGTCCACAAGTCTAAAAAAATTTGGAACCCCTGTGTCAGTGCCTCACCAGCCATAAACCTCACCACACGTCACTGGTCTCGACCCATTAAAAGCAGTATGCTAGAAAGTGAGGGGCATAATCAGATATGTATAACTGCCTCCTTAGGCATTCTGCAATGGCTTTATAAGTTAAAAGCTACTGTTACTTGCCTGATTTTTCTCTAATGTCAAGCCTGGTACTGTACATGATTTTGCCTTGAGTGATTATGTTCAAGAAAATTCCCCCAAAAGAATCAATTCAGCAAATATAACATTTCTATCACAGAAAGAATGGCAGAATTTAGTGTTCTTTTCTGTAGAACCGAAAAGCCTTCTGAAGAAAATTAAATGAAGCAGAGGAATGAGAAATCTCCCAACAAATAATGCTACAGTGCCTCTGGCAAGGATGTTAAGAAACAGATTTGCCCTTTATAGTTTTCTAAATGCTACACTTTAAATACCAGGTGACTTACCACAGAATATAGGCCAAAAGTTGTGGGCAGTCATCACACAGATCCCATCCAAGCAGAAACGGTAGCAGTTTAAAAATCAAATAGCTAAATTCACTACATTGTGAAGTCAGCAGAGAGCATAAAATATATATATATATATAAGGGTTTCTTTCTTTTGCGAGAACACTAGACAGTTCAGGTCAGACTGAAAGAAGAACTTTTTATGTTTCCATCATCCCCCTCAAAAAAATTTTTTAGCTGCTTTGAATTATGAATCACTTCCTTGAATACTTGAAAATGTATTGCTGATCTACACAATAACCTCATTGTATAACAAGTTCTATTCCTTTCAAATTCTTTTACAAAAGAACTCTATTCCTATTAAAATGGTGGCCTTCGACTGCAGTACTGTGATTCTTAAGAGAGATCGTTAGACATGGCAATAGCAATAGCAGTTAGACTTATATACCGCTTCATAGGGCTTTCAGCCCTCTCTAAGCGGTTTACAGAGTCAGCATATCGCCCCCGCAGTCTGGGTCCTCATTTCACCCACCTCGGAAGGATGGAAGGCTGAGTCGACCTTGAGCCGGTGAGATTAGAACCGCTGAACTGCAGATAACAGTCAGCTGAAGTGGCCTGCAGTACTGCACCCTAACCACTGTGCCACCTCGGCTCTTAGCAACCTTTTTTGTAATATATAAATGAAAGAGACAACTGAACGCATTCATGTAGCACACACCTAACTTATGTAGACCTATCAAAAGTGCACCTATATGATCTTAGATGTTGGGGAAAAATTGTAGGTCTGATAAGCAGAGATTTTTCTATTATCATACAAAAGGAGAAAAAATGAAGCAAAGGTTGAAAATCACTTAACTAAAAGCAGTAAATATGCTTTTAATTAGACGAGACTGTTCTTTCTAGTCTCACGGGATTCCACTGAAATTGAAACCATAAAAAGGTTCAGTCTCAGCATGATATTCATTATCTCCTTGAAAAATAGGAGGCGAGATTGAATTATTATCTAAATACTTAAGTGCTTTTGACTTTAAGCTACATCACAGGTATTCTAATATTTGCTAGATTGATAACTATGAACTGTGAACACAGGGTAGACACATTCCAAGGATCTGCCACGTTACTGATCAGTTTTGGCTGTTTTTATGTTTTCCCTCCATAGTTAATATATTTTAGTGTAGTCAACACCGAAACACCTACAGAGTAGCTAAAAGTGTTAAGTGGCATCGAGTTGTAGTTTGTTGGCTTTAGGAAGAATGTGGATAATCACATCTCATAGCGAGAATGCTCAGAATATGCGTGCGCTGTAAGCTGTAAGCTTGTGTTTAAGGACATAGGTTGTCGGTATTTAGGAACAACCTGCTCACCTCGTCTTCCTTCCAACACATCACTGATTTCTCTTAAGAGCAGGGACATGTCACTCAGCTGAGATTCCCAAGCCTCACAGAATACATCCAGATTTTCTTTTGCAATTTTACTGGAAGGATGCAATGTCAGAGTTTCAGCAGCCGAAATTATCTGAAGGGAACAAAACAGGCTTTGTCATACACATACAATTGTGTATCAGCATCCATCTCTCTACAGGACAAAAGGTAAGCTGTGTCTCATTTGTATTAAAAAAAAAGAAAGGCTGTATAGCATTTACTAACAACAAAGCTTTCCAAAAAATAAAACCCAGGAGACTTTTCATAGGGAATGCTATTGTGCTATATATTGTATTGAGCGAGTGGCCGTTTTAAACAACGTAAGCGGAGAGAATATAACTATTGTAAGAAATCTTACTTTCAAGAAGATTTTGAAAAGCATTATTAACTTATTCTTCTGGTGTAGGGAAGAAAGTCTTCCAACAGAGTGAAATGGCTCTAAAGAAGCATTTTATTGATTATACTGTCAGGAATAGTTACTGTGAATCTGGCATCCTAAATCATGCCAGCCATGATTATTGTTCATTAAACATAATTTCCCATCCAGAACCTTCTTTGAAGATTTTTTTTTGTTTTGCTACTATTAGAAATACTTCCTAAGTATTTAGGAAGTCTGTAAGTATGTTGAACTTAAAGATACTTTAACACTATTATTCCACGCCCAATATACATTTTCCATTATGAAATTCTGATCTATTCTCAAATATTGATGGAATATTGACCCGTTTCCATATGGGAGCAGTAGATATTATGGACTAAGTTTTCAGTTCTAATTTCCCGCACCTGAAACTAAAGGATTTGAAACAGAATTCAACTGGAGCAATTTAGTCATGTAAAATTATAAATACCTGAGGCCCAGTCGCACGAAAAGTATCTTCTGCATGGAGGCAAGTGATTTCAAGTGGCTCTGTTCCAGAGACATGTCTCAACAGATGGCATATCTATACAGAGAAACAAAACAATCCAACGTAATCATAAAGCCTGTGTATGAATTGTGGAATTCTTAGGGAACATATATGGTGGATACCGTGGCACGACAAAACCGCGCCCGACTAAGCCGCGCCCGATTAAACCGCGTCGCTGACATCAACAGGGCGACAACAGCGAGTGCGGAGAAAGAAGGGCGCTTTAAATAGCACTTTGAAAGCAAGCCGATTCAACTTAAGGTAAGGGTTAGGTTTAGGTTCAGGTGGGTTAGGTTTAGGTGTTAATTTTAGGTTTAGCGTTTACAGCGTGCTACTGTCTCCGCGCTGTTGTCGCCCTGTTGATGACGTCAGCTACGCAGTTTTGTCTAGCACGGTTTTGTGGTGGAACCGTGGATACTCAATGAAAGTCTTGAATATACAGGAATTTATCTACAGGTTTACTCTTGGTAGAAAGCTGGACACCTGCCTGATATCTAAGCTAGAGGATGCTTAAGTATTCCTCTGCCAATCATTTGTCATTTGAACTCGTCTCTCCAATCTTGAGCTAAATAAGCCAAGGGATATTTAGCTGGGACAAAGATTGAAGGGAAGCAGTCAAAGCTAGGAAACCTCCTCCCTGAAATTCTACTTCTTGCTTTTTTTGAAGCTACTTGATGACATCTGGAATCCATTTCTACAATCCACAATCAACATTTCTACAATCAACAATCCACTCAGGATTGTTAAGAATCAGATGGCATACCAGATTAATAAATTATTGTTACTGTTATTGTTATAGCCAAGGTGGCGCAGTGGTTAGGGTGCAGTACTGCAGGCCACTTCAGTTGACTGTTATCTGCAGTTCAGCGGTTCTAATCTCACCGGCTCAAGGTTGACTCAGCCTTCCAACCTTCCGAGGTGGGTGAAATGAGGACCCAGATTGTTGGGGGCGATATGCTGACTCTGTAAACCACTTAGAGAGGGCTGAAAGCCCTGTGAAGCGGTATATAAGTCTAACTGCCATTGCTATTGCTATTATGATTGTTTTGTTCCGTAAGCATGCTTATTTCTCCTTTTGTATCAATAGTATGAAAAATATGGTAGGATTGGTACAACTACTACTTGCATTTTAGAAATCAATCAACTGTTGGTTTTAAGAACAGATACTCCAAGGCTCCAAGCAGCTTTCACCAGAAGGGTGTTCTGAAGAATGAAGCAGGAGCATTAACATAGCACTTCAATTCCAAAAATCTATTATTTGGGGGGAATTTGTTCTTGCCAGAGTTGGGGATATTCCCTTTTACTTCCCTGGGTGAAAGGGAGAAGCTGCAGTTGGTCTTTAAATGATATGGTAGGTTAAGGACGAAGAAGTCAGCTGGGCCAGTATAAAAATTAAATGCTGTTTTAAATTACCACTGAATGTTTATCCATTAACATAAATTTACTATGATATTAATAGAGAAATGATAACCCTAGTTAGGATAAATAACCAGACCTTAGAAATGCTAATATACATTCTGGGTGATTGTCAAGTAGAAATGTTATTATTTCTTAGATTGTGTTAGATGTCTTATGTTTATTTTCTTAGCACGTAACTAACTAATTTGGGATTGAGGGAAAAGTCCTATAAATCTTATTATTAAATCATTGTTTAAAGACGGTTATAAAGTTATAATATTGTGTGGGCCTGGAGAGGAGAGGAGAGATAATCAGTAAATAACCTTTAGTTAACTACAATAATAACAATGAAATGTTAATGGACAATATTTAATGATACATGCAGGTGTGCTACGGGGGGGGGGGAGGGAGAGAAATGCTTAGATATCTTACTTAACCAAATTAATTTTAGAATATGTCATAAAGGTGTAATGTTATTGGAGATCTATTGAAATTGCAAATGAATGCCAGTAGGTGGTTGTGTCTTCTAATATAAATGATTCCAGATTAAAAACATGTTTAACCAATGGTAACCAAATGAGAATTATGGTTACAGGGATAGTAAAATACATAACTTTTCTTTCTTGACTTAAAATGTACAACATGATTTGAATGAAGTGTATGTAAGGACTGTGGAAGAAACGCACGGAATATATTTGTAACCAATCGATACGCTTTCAACAAGATGCAACGAAAGATTATTTGTTCTTCGTATTTTTTTTTGTTTAACTAAAACAATAACAAAATTTTCTCAAAAAAATAAAATTAAATGCAAATGTAAACTAAATACAGCTTATCTGATTATTCCCTGTGGTAATAGTAATTCCTGACACATTAAGATTGCAATTCAGCAATATTTTTTTTATGAAGGGAAAGAAAACTGGGGGCACACATATGACCATTCAAAGGGTATTCCTGTCTAAGGAACATGATCAGCCACTCAAATCTCCCAGCCGACTGCAGTAATCTTCATGGTAGCAAGCAGGGGTGGGTTTCAACCGGTTCGCGGCGGTCCCTGCGAACCGGTTGGTCGGCGAACCAGGAAGTAAGTAACTTCCGGGAACGGCGAAGGGCGTGCCCGCCCACCCGCGGTCCTTACCTGGTTTTGACGAGTTCTGCGCTTCTACGCATGCGCAGGACGCATACAGCGCCTGCACGATCCTCCAGGAGCAGCTGGAGCGTCGCGCAGACACTAGTACGCATGCGTGCACCGCGCGCCTGCACGAGGACGCTGCCGGCCCCATTCCAACCAAACCGGTTGGAACGGGGCGAGAAACCCACCCCTGGTAGCAAGCAATTACTAATACCGCTATTAAAGAAAAAAAGAATCAACAAAGTACCGTAAATAAGCAGAATTTAGGTCTTTTTAAACATAACCCAAACTTACCTCGATCAATTGGTCTTTCTGTTCAGAGAGCTTATAGCTGTGCTCTGCAATGGCTTCTATATTTCCTTCCACGCCGCAGGCTTTCAGCGCTTTCAAAGCAAGGTGATCAGAATGAAACTTTATCAGGTCTGCTGCGACAGATATGGCTGCACACTGGAGCTTTGATAGTGGAAAAAATTAACACAAAACAACGGGGACTTGGAGCAAGTAGTAGTAATTTCCAGGCAATTAGAACATCTGCACAAAAGCCATTGATGTTTCTATTTGGGAATTTGGCATAGCTGTTCAACATTTTTTTTGTGGGCAACGTATTTTTTCTGAACTGGTATTGTAGACTATATAATGAAGCTCAAAAAAAATTATGAACAATAAGGAATAAATAGTCAAAACTCATTAACTGCATTTATATAGAGAAGAGGATAAAGCTGCTTAACCAAGAACTGATGTAACTGTGGCTTAGTTCACAGAGTGTTAAACAATAACAAAAAATTCAATAGGGCAAGGTATACAGTTAGGACCACAACTGAACTCAAAATTTATGTTGCTAAGTGAGACATTTGTTAAGCGAGTTTTGTTCCATTTTACGACCTTTCTTGCCGCAGTTGCTAAGTGAATCACTGCAGTTGTTAACTTAGTGTTGTGGCCCAGCAGGAGCCGTTGGAGCTGCCACCAGACTCCGACAGCGAGGGGCCCTATGAGTCGGCTTTGGAGGACCCTGGACAGGGTTCTGACTCTGAGCAGGGCGCAGAGAGGCTGATTGGCCACCAGGAGGCACCTGAGCCTTGGACCAGTGGGGAGGAGACAAGGGAGAGTGAGCCGGAGGCCAGTAGTGAGTTGTTCCTGGATGCACGCCATCGAAGAGCTACTAGGCGTCAGGAACAATTACGCAATTACAGGAGGTGATTGTACTCAGCTGGTGGTCATTAGGCTCCTCTCCAGACTATAAAAAGCTACTTGTGCACACGCCCCTCTTTGCAGAAGTCAACGCAGGATTGAATGTCGGAGGACATTTACTGTGAGCTTGGCAGACTGGATTGCTGCCAAGCCTTATCTGTGTTTATTGCTGCCTGAGTTTGTCTGAGTTGCTGCCAAGGTCCTTATCTGTTTGTTCTGCTTGGCTTTCAGCCACCGAGGTTTTGGTGCCTTGCTATTAAAGTGCATTCCAGTTAAGCTTGTCTCGGCATTCATTACTGGACGGAGGAGGGGGTCAGAACAACTTAGTAGCATGGTTGTTAAGTGAATCTGGTTTCCGTTGACTTTGCTTGTCAAAAGTCACAAAAGGGGGATCACATGACCCTGAAATACGGCAACAATTATAAATATATGAATCAGTTGTCTGAATTTTGATTACCTGACCACGGGGTTGCTGCAAAGTGTGAAAAATGGTCATTAAATCACTTTTTTCAGTGCAGTGTAACTACAAACGGTCATTAAATGAACTGTTGTAAATTGAAGACTATCTGTATTAAAAATCTCAAACATATATGGTTGTTCTGAAGTAGTAGTTGTTCGAAGTAGAAAAAAGATGAACTAATATAGGGCTTATGGAGCAAAGCATTTCCAGTTTGAATTTACTAAACCATTTATCATTTCTCTTCTGGCATCCTATTAGACCTGTTAGTCCTACATATCAGCAAATGATTATATTATCTGATAGGCAGAGATCTCGGATGCAGACTTGAAAACTGCTTCCTGATAACAACAGTATTAATTAAAAAAAATATCACAAGTATCTAACCCTCATGGTCGCAAAGATATATATGAAAAAATGTGGGTGACACTATAAAAATCTGAAAAGGCCTGCATTGAGAAGAGTAAGAACATTTATAACATTTCTGTTAGGGGTTAGGTTTTTTGGGGGTATTGAAGGCTTCCAGCAAAAAAGGAAAATGTGGGCAGAATAAGAATTCACTGAAGTAGGTCTCATAATTAATTAAAATATTTCTAGTGCAGAATTTTGATTAATTGTAGTGTTCTTCTTCAGCATTGTTTGTTCGTATTATTATTGTTCATAATTCTTGCAACAATCTTTGCTGCTATAAACAATTTCAATTCAATTTCAATTTATTAAGTTTGAATGCCGCCCTATTCCCGAGGGACTCAGAGCGGCTAACAATAAAAAGGGAGGGGATACAAAAAATAAAATTAAAAATAATAGTTCAAAATTCTACAACAGCCATAACCTCGAGTGGGGCTGGATAGTTCAACAGCCCCAGGCCTGCCAGAACAGCCAGGTCTTAACTGCTTTGCGCGAGGCCGGGAGGGTAGTGAGGGTCCGGATCTCCATGGGGAGATCGTTCCAGAGGGCCGGAGCAGCCACAGAGAAGGCCCTCCTCCGAAACAATCAATCAATCTGCCAGAAGAAAGAACAGGATTAAGAAAGGATAACCCCGACTTTATCCTGGCTCTTCTCCCAGAAGGGAACTAGGTGATCTGGAATAAAATCAAAAGTATGCTAAATAATCTACAGGGTAGTACATAACACCTGGGGCAGAAAACCAGGCTTATAAGAGGCTTTGTCACAAATTCAGAGGATTTCCACGTAGGCGATTATCCGCCGTAGAATTCACTCTAATTCTAAAAAACAGCAATGGTGGGTAACACAACTGTTGTACTCTTAAGGACAGTAAGGCTAAACGGCTTCTCTGCTTTTGTTCTTTTCTTAAACAAGTCCACTCATTTATAGCTTGGGAAGGGAATGAAAGAGATTTTGAAAGTAATCTTTCAGAAATGCATTGTGAATTGTTATGTCTCTTTTTGAGAATTTTGTTTCTTCCAGTTTAAGCAGGAAACTATGCCATCAGTGATTCAAGGTCGGAGGGCCACAGCAAAGGCTGACAAGGCTACCCACATCTATGCTGCTCATAAACTGGACTTGTTCTACTCAAAACAACCTGCTGGTTAAATGACAAAGTCAGACAGTTGGAAAACCTGTTATATCATTATATCTCTACTGAGATTATAATAATTCATTCTGAGGAAATTACACATAACTCAAATATAGTCCAGATTGTACTGGGTTCTAACCAGTGGTGGGTTTCAAAAATTGTTCGAACCTACTCTGTGGGTGTGGCCTCCTTTGTGGGAGTGGCTTGCCGCCCATGTGACTGGATAGGAGTGGCTTCCGCCCATGTGACCGGATATGAAGATGCCGACGACACTTGTCAGAACCACCTTAAATTACCTCACACACAGCACTGGCATGCATAAGAATATGATGTAAACTTGTTTTTTAAAAGGCATCTTTGGTTTGCGTTAAAACAACTTTGTATTTGTAAGCCGCCAGGAGTCCTACGGGATTGGGCGGCATATAAGTTTATTAAATTACGAATTAACTTCAACACACGCAATGTTCTGATTGCACCCCAAACGCAGTAGTCATCCTTACCTTTCACAGAGGCACTGAGTTTTATAAATATGAGCATGATAGTGTAGAATAATCATATCCAAGGACCAGTGGTGGGTTTCAAAAAAGTTTGGAACCTCTTCTGTAGGTGTGGCCTGCTTTCCGGGTCCACTGGTGGAACCTCTTCTAACCGGTTCGGTAGATTTAATGAACCGGTTCTACCGAATAGGTGCGAACTCGTAGGAACCCACTTCTGGTTCTAACTTACCTCTCTTTGAAGCTCATTCATGCACTGGCACATTTTTAGAATGGATATTTCCAAGTCCTCTGTGACTTCTCTTTTCTTCTGATTTTGCTAAACAAAAACAATTACAAATCCCACAAATTCATGACATTAGACCATTTGCTTTTTTTAAAATAATATCTTAAAATAAAATAGCAATTTTATCTGGAAATAAAGGCTCACTGAACCTTGAAATGTGGCTTTGAAAAGATATGCCTGATAGAGGTGCATGAATTCTACATTAGTTCATATATCATGCTGAACCATGGTTTAATCATGGTTTGTTGACTAAGGAACAACTGACTGATTTACGCAGTGATGAACAATGTGCTAAAATCAAACTAGTTTATGGTTTAGTGCAATATGAGAACTCAATAAGTTTCCATATGAATAATTAATGACAATAATCAATTTTGTTCTTATTTCGCAAAATTTGTCCTTAAGTATATTGTTGATACACTTAATATGGACAAGACAAATGTGGCAAGTTTAGCTGGATTGATACATCATACTAATCCAGTGTTTGCTTACATAGTTTTCAAACTGTAATAGTTGTGTTCATATATCATACTAACCAAAACCAAACAAAGCAAACTTTAATTTAGAAGAACATGGGAACCCAACCATTGTAATTTATAAACAATGGCTTCACAGGTTAGCATACAGATAGATATACTTCTCTAATATATGGTATGTTCTAAAGCCAATAAAATATATTTAATTTGTTAAGCAATATTGCAGATAGGTTACAATCTATTTTTCAATGACCATTCAAACTAGTGATAGCAATAGCAGTTAGACTTATATACCGCTTCATAGGGCTTTCAGCCCTCTCTAAGCGGTTTACAGAGTCAGCATATTGCCCCCACAGTCTGGGTCCTCATTTCACCCACCTCAGAAGGATGGAAGGCTGAGTCAACCTTGAGCCGGTGAGATTTGAACC
This sequence comes from Thamnophis sirtalis, assembly GCF_051295495.1. Taxonomy (NCBI): domain Eukaryota; kingdom Metazoa; phylum Chordata; class Lepidosauria; order Squamata; family Natricidae; genus Thamnophis; species Thamnophis sirtalis. The sequence goes on from NW_028261388.1 coordinate 77,432,261, forward strand.
GCCGAACTGCAGCTAACAGTCAGCTGAAGTGGCCTGCAGTACTGCACTCTAACCACTGCGCCACCTCGGCTCTGAACAAGTGGTACTTATAACAGGTCCTTAAGAGTTTCCACTGTGGCAGTGTTTTCATGGTCACATGTTTGACATCTAGGTTTTCGGTGCCCTGCTCACAATTATGACATCACAATGAGCACAGTCATATGATCACAATTTCTAATGTTCCCTGCTGGCTTCCCACAAGCAAAATCGAGGGTGAAATTGACAGGATATCAGTTTGCGTACTGAGCCCTGTGGTCACTGCTTAACAATGACAATTGGGACTGTCAGAACTGTTGAGGCTAAGTGAAACGGTCACGTGGCATAAGAGCCGAGGTGGCGCAGTGGTTAGGGTGCAGTACTGCAGGCCACTTCAGCTGACTGTTATCTGCAGTTCAGCAGTTCTAATCTCACCGGCTCAAGGTTGACTCAGCCTTCCATCCTTCCGAGGTGGGTAAAATGAGGACCCGGATTGTTGGGGGCGATATGCTGACTCTGTAAACCGCTTAGAGAGGGCTGAAAGCCCTATGAAGCGGTATATAAGTCTAACTGCTATTGCTATAAAGCTTTATAACCATTTAGCTTAGCAGTGGCAATTTGATTCCCAATTTTAATCTGAAGGCTCACCTGTATTTCAGTTCTACATGAATTTAATTTCTTCCCTACATTTTGAGAAAATGTAAATCTTTAGGAGCTCTCCACATGTATTGGGGTTTAACATTTTTAGGTTACCCATATTAGCTGAGAGTAGTAGGTGCTATTGTCCCATTCTCTATAAAGATCACTACTGTATGTAGGATAAATTACAACAGCAACCAATAGTAGCAGAGCAGAGGACAAATATGTACCGCATATATCTTTTTCTGAATCTGACTACTAATGCTAGGATAAAAGTTATAAAAAGAATTATATTGAGATTTTGTTCTGATTTAGGTAAACATTTATAAAATCCGGTTTTAGATGGCAAGGATAGAAACTGCAATAGTGGTATGATACATATTATCACGCAGAGTGTATAAGCTGATTTAGTACCAGTATTAGTTCTCAAACAAACAGTTTGAGAATGGCTATTGATGTTCCCTCCCAAAGATTGGCAAACTATTCCATCTCTCAGGCTGGGTGTGTGTGTGAAATTGTACGCCCCTCAGAGAGGGTTCGCAATTTGGGAGTCCTCCTGGACCCACAGCTGACTTTAGATCACCATTTGTCGGCTGTGACCAGGGGGGTCTTTGCCCAGGTTCACCTGGTGCACCAATTGCGACCCTACCTGGACCGGGAGGCACTTCAGATAGTCACTCACACCCTCGTCACCTCAAGACTGGATTACTGTAACGTGCTCTAGATGGGGCTGCCCTTGAAAAGTGTTCGAAGACTTCAGCTAGCCCAGAATGCAGCCGCGTGAGCGATTGTGGATGTACCCAGGTACACCCATGTTACACCTATCCTCCGCGAGCTGCACTGGCTACCCATTGGTCTCCGGACACGCTTCAAGGTGCTAGTCGTTACTTATAAAGCCCTGCAGGAGCCGAGGTGGCGCAGTGGTTAAATGCAGCACTGCAGTTCAGCAGTTTGGCTGTTCAAATCCCACCAGGCTCAAGGTTGACTCAGCCTTCCATCCTTCCGAGGTGGGTAAAATGAGGACCCAGATTGTTGTTGGGGGCAATATGCTGACTCTGTAAACCGCTTAGAGAGGGCTGAAAGCCCTATGAAGCGGTATATAAGCCTAACTATTGCTATTGCATGGCATCGGACCTGGGTACCTGAGAGACTGCCTCCTGCCAATTACCTCCGAAAGACCGATTCAATCTCACAGGCTTGACCTTCTCCGGGTTCCATCGGCCAGCCAATGTTGGCTGGCAACCCCCCGGGGGAGAGCCTTCTCTGTTGCTGCGCCGGCCCTCTGGAATGAGCTCCCCGTGGAGATCCGGACCCTTACTACCCTCCCGGCCTTCCGTAAAGCTACCAAGTCCTGGCTGTTGAAATATCCAGCCCTGCCTCAATTGTGAATGTTGTGCATTTTTAAATTCTTTGTATTGTCTTATTTATTTCCCTTTCCCTGTTTTATTGTGAGCTGCCCGGAGTCCTTCGGGAGTGGGCGGCATACAAAACTAATAAAAAAAACAAACAACAACAACGAGTTGTGCTGGGGAAAAAAGTGTTCCTTACAGCATTGATCCAGGCTGATAGCAACTGCTCCAATTCCAACTTTGCTTGCTTGGAGAGCTCCAAGATGCGTCCCCGTGTTTCATGGCTTGTATAAGCAGAATCAGTAAAATCTTCTGTGAGTTCAAGGACAAGACGCAGCAATGCTCGAAGGTTCTCCCTTGGTAGAAGATAAAGGTTTTCTCGCAGACCTTCCACCTTATTCTGAAAAGAGGGGAAAAGGATGGATGATATGCTAAAAATAAAACAAAAAAGACTGAAATATCTTTTGATCGAATTAAAGATGGCATCTCAGTGTCTTTATGATGACTATGCATGTCTCACGAGTGAGATTCACATATCAGTTAATTTGGTGTTTTACCAATGTTTGGGCTAACTGCTGGTTAACTAATGTTGGAGAACAGTATTGTGAGCTTGCCAAGGTTTATCTGTGCTGGATTGCTGCCAAGGCTTATCTGTGCCAGTTTGCTGCCAAGGACCTGTCTGTCTATTACTAAATTCCGTAAAGTATCTTTGGCTTGGGAGTGCTTTGGTGTGGAACGAGGGCGGGCCAGAACACTGAAGAATTTGACAATCACTGGAAAGTTCTAATCGAAACCAATGAAATGTTTTTTTCCTCTTGCATCTAGAAATACCCTCCAAAAAAAGCCTCATCTGATTCATACCTTGAATTCCTTGATGCCAGTATAGATACTCATTGGGCCCGATTCATTTTCTCCATTGGGCCGAGTGTCTGCCACAATCTCTATAACCTGTTCCAAAGCTAGTCTCATTCTGTGGAACACTGCTCCTTTGTTAACACGGGCAGATTCACAATCAGGATGCCTTAAACAGGTCTGAAAAAAAAATCAATAATTTGAGGAGGGGGAGGAATAAGCAAGCAGGTAAATAATAGATACATCAACACTCTTTGGATCTTTCTATTCTATTTACCCATTAATCCCATTAATGTGTGTGTGTGTGTGTTGTCCCACCTTGAGCAAATCAGCCAAGGCGGCTTTATCAGTCAATTAGCCACTGAATTTGTCAACATTTCCTCTGGTATCCCCCAGAAAGCTTTCCAATCTCTAGACATGCTGACTGATGTGGCTTTAGTCAATGCTGTCCCCATGTTTTCTGGAGAGCAGCTCTCAAGATATTTGTTTTGCTCGTAACAAAAAGAAAAAAAAATTACCTTGGAAGCAGTGAGGAGCATCATGGTACATTTCTCGAGAATAGATCTAGCGGCTGCCATTTTAGCTTTCTTCTTTTCATCTTTCAGATCCTAAAGAAAGAAAAGCAAAATCTCTTGAAGAGCATTCGGAGCCCTTGAAGAGCAGCATTCGGAGACTTCAGCTTGTCCAGAATGCAGCCGCTCGAGCGATTGTGGGTGCACCCCGGTTCACCCACGTTACACCTATCCTCCGCGAGCTGCACTGGCTGCCTATTGGTCTCCGGATACGCTTCAAGGTGCTAGTCGTCACTTATAAAGCCCTACATGGTATCGGACCTGGGTACTTGAGAGACCGCCTCCTGCCAATTACCTCCCAAAGACCTATTAGATCCCTCCCACAGACTAGGCCTCCTCCGAATTCCATCCGCCGGCCAATGTCGACTGTCGACTACTCGGAGGAGAGCCTTCTCTGTGGCTGCTCCGGCCCTTTGGAACGATCTCCCCGTGGAGATCCGGACCCTCACCACCCTTCAGGCTTTCCGCAAAGCCGTTAAGACCTGGCTGTTCCAGCAGGCCTGGGGCTGATGAGTTCCCAGCCCCACTCGAATGGTTATGGCTGCTGTGAGTTTTTAATTTGTTCCTGTCTTATTTGTTTTTGTATTGTTCCCTTCCCTTTGGTTTGTTAGCCGCCATGAGTCCCTCCGGGAATAGGGCGGCATACAAGTTTAATAAACCTAACCTAACCTAACCTAATGGACAACAATAATTCTTGGCAAAGGGAGGTAGAGAGCATCTACTGAAAAACAAAGCGTGTCGTATCTTTTAATTATTAAAACAAACGACAGATACCAAAAATGGGATATGGAGAGAAATTTGGGGCAGATTTTCCGCTGCTACTGAACTATTAGATTCATGTGATTTCATGTTCCGTTCCCAAGCGCCCCATAGGTGCCCAAACACTTTTTGCCTGGATGGAGAAATGAGGGAGACTCGGAGATCCCAGGCGGGGGGGGGGGGGGGGGAGAGGCCGGCGATCCCAATGAGCTCAGCTCAGTTTCAAAGCGTCCCATTTGCCAGCAGACGAAGCTTCGAGTCTCCATCATTTCTCCATCCGGGTGAAAAGCGCATCTGCCTTAGGAAGCCTTGTAAGTCGTTGCGGCCGCAGGGAAGCAGATGGTGGGAGGGAACGGCGTACCAGACACAAAATAAGACATTCCCTGAAAAATAAGACCTAATGGGTCTTTTGGTCCCAAAAAATTATACCTGGTCTTATTTTGGGGGAAACACTATTACTCTTTATTATAGTCATTGATGAAGATGTTAATTTTGCCTAATTCTTAGAATTCTAAATAGAGTGAGAATAACAACTGAAATAGGTTCGGTCAGGAAAATATCTCGGATTTAACAAAAAAAAGCATTCCACAGACATAACACAAACATTTTCCCTTTACAATGTAGAAGTTACAGAGAAGGAATCCAAAACATTTAACAATTTAGATGTAAGATAGATTTGGTTTCAACAGAATTAAAGGAGCTGTCTGCTAGTATAGAACAATTAAAGGAATTGTTTGCTAGACTAAACCAGTAACCATACTTTTCTACCACTTTCTTCAAGGTAGATAGCAGTGGTGGGTTTCAAAAATTTTTTAGAATCTCTTCTATAGGTGTGGCCTGCTTTGTGGGAGTGACTTGCCAGCCATGTGACTGGGTGGGAGTGGCTTGCCAGCCATGTGAACTGGGTAGGCGTGGCCAACTTGTAAAATGTGGTGAAACTCACTTAACAACGCTCTTGCTTAGCAACCAAAATGTTGGCTCAGAAACTCTGGAATTTGAAGCACGCAAGTCTTAAAGCTGTCAAGTTACAAAACCCTTAACCCTTTAGAAAAAAACCCCAGGGGTGTTCAAACTTGACAGCTTTAAAACTTGTGGACTTCAACTCCCAGAATTCCTCTTCCAGTCACGTTGTCTCAGGAACTCTGGCACTGAAATGAGCAAGTCGTAAAGCTGTCAAGTTACAAGACCCTTGCACCCCTAACCCTTTAGAAAAAAAAAACCTAGGGGTGTTCAAACTTGACAGCTTTAAGACTTGTGGACTTCAACTCCCAGAATTCCTCCTCTCGCTCTTCATCTTGATGTGCGGACGGGCGGCGGGAGGGAGCTGGAACCGGTTCTAAATGACACTGTAGATTTGTGGAACCTCTTCTATAGAAGAGGTTAGAACTGGCAGGAACCCACCCCTGGTAGATAGCAACAGAGAGCAAGGCAACAATGTATGTCCAAAAGATCCGGAACACCATTTTTTTTTTGGTTTCTTTTTGGAACTAGATGTGGGGCTTTCTCTTTGTTTAAGCAACATTAGTGTCTTATGCCTGTCCGAAACATCTCATTTTGCACAAAAATCAAGGTGCTTTTCTTTAGTATAGTAGTTTGCTGGCAAATTCTGGCGGGCAGTCTTGGGTGCTCAAGTGGGAAGCTACTTGCAAGACTTCTCACAATGGTCTACATGCTGACGAAGAATTTCTGCTAACCCAGCAATCTATTTAAGAACATTTTCCCACTGATGGTCAGTCAGCATTCCATACTACGCAGGCTATTGTGAGGGTTTTGTTTTTTTATTTAACGACGGCAGTTTCCCAGCATATTTCTACTTTATTTTTTTTTTTCTTTTGTACTTTTGCAAATATTGGGTCATCCAAGATTGCCAGAACTTCACAGTTGGGAGGAAACACTGCTGCTGTGGCTCCATTAGAACAGTTGCTGAGACTAAAAATCCCTAGTATTACTAAAGTGGTTCCACCACAAATCCGCGGTAGACTAAAGCGCGCTCGACGAAAGCGCGTACGTGATGTCATCACAGCGCGACAAAAATGGCACGCTGTGAGCGGTAAATTTAAAATTAACGCGAAAACCTTACCCTAACCCCCCCAAACCTAACCCTAAACCTAACCCTAAACCTAACCTTTAACCTAACCCTAAACCTAACCCTTAACCTAACGCTAAACCTAACGCTAACCCTTAACCTAACCTAACCCTAACCCTTAATGTAACCCTAAACCTAACCCTAACCCTTAACCTAACCCTAACCTTTATGTGAATCGTCTTGCTGTAATTTTATTTTAATTTTAATTTAATTTATTTTTAATTTTATTTGTCGCGCTGCTGATGATGTCACGTACGCGCTTTGATTGGGCGCGCTTTAGTGGACCGCGGTTTTGATGGGTCACGACTAAAGTCAGTGGTATTGTGCCTTTTATGGTTATTAACCATGACAGCTCAGATGGGATCTCAGTGTTCAGAGATACTTTTATATCTTACAATATTTGATAAATTGCAGGTCGGGTGCTCACGTTATAAACACCAATTGTAAGTTTCTAACCAGGTGACTATTTTTTTCTGTAAAATGGCAGAATTGAACATGAAGTAATTTTGCTAATGTTTTCTACAAAGCATTGAACGGATAAGAACTTTTATCGAGCACTTACATTTTGTCGCTCTCCAGTTAAATGGGCAAATTCTACCATTTCATTTCCAAACTGACTGAATATTTGCACAAATTCCTGAAAACTGCTCACTTTCTCTAACTGTTCCATTGTCATAAGGACCTGTCAAATATGTTGAAAAGAAACCATGAGTGATAGATCGCTGACAAGACAAATTTAGAATTTCTCAAAAATCAGTTCTTGTTTTCTATTTTAAGATGCAACCAATTCTGCATGGCAAGTCAAGATTATTTATGTACTTTCAACACACAATGCAGTTTAACTTTATGTATTACTGGATGAAAGGCTTATTTATTGCTCCCATAATGGCTATACATATCTATAATGTATTATCTGGCTAAAGTTTAGCACTTAGGTTTCTTAATAAGAAAATGTATGTATGTACACAGAGACAAAAACACACACAATGACCTTGGACCAGTGGTGGGATTCAAATAATTTAACAACCAGTTCTCTGTCCTAATGACCAGCTGGGTAGGTTGGGCACAGTGGTCATGTGACTGGGTGGGTGTGGCCAATCCAATGTCACTCACGTTGATGGGCGCTTCGCGTTGGCCGTTACAATGTAATAAGGGTTAACTGGAGAGGCAGTTTCTGTAAGCAGGGCGATAAAGATTAGGCTAGAAACACCAGAATGTTTCCTTCCTGCCTTCCTTACAGGATTAGCCCTGCAAAGTGGGGGGAAACAAAATGAGATTTCTTCCAACAACCAGTTCTCCGAACTGCTTAGAAAGTTAACAACCGGTTCTCCCGAATAGGTGCAAACCGGCTGAATCCCACCACTTCCTTGGACTGAACTCAATGCCAGTTAAAAATATTAAATTATCACTTCCATAATATACAGTATAAAACTGTATGCAAATGTACAATCGCTGTTCACAAAAATCACAATTACCTTGTTTCTAGAAGCTATAATTTGCTTAATAACGATTATGTCAGCCAGAACCAATACTTTTGTAACTGACGAAAGCAACAGTCTTGCAGCTTTTATCACTCCTGTTTTGTCTGTAAAAATTGTTATCTGGCCATCAGATTCTGGACGATCCAAGGTTGCCATCTCTGTGAGGTGTGCAATGGTCTCACCTATAAGCAAATAGTAGTTAGTTCGGGCTTCCTCCAAATACAAAATCCACTGGTAAAAAACATATTTTACAAAAGAGAATATAGGCCAACATCAGCAGGGCAGCAAGAGAATTTTAAATTCTATGCATTATCTTTGCCATGTGATGGTGGTGATAGTTACAAGATGTGGTGCTGGCTACCAGCTTAACTGGCTTCAAAAATGTGTGGGGCCAATTCAGGGAAATCATGGGGATCAATAGTGATTAACTTTGATGGCATTGTAACTGCCTCTGAAGGCCACCTGCTGGAGTCTAACGGGCTTCCTTGCACTGTGGCACGACAAAACCGCGCTCGTCAAAATAGCGGCGATAAAATCGCTTCGCTAAAGCCGCGACGTCATCACCGCACGTCATCACCGCGGCGACAACAGCACGGCAACAGAAGGGCGCTTTAAAATGGCGCCGCAGCAGAAAGCCGATTTCAATTAAGGTAAGGGTTAGGATTAGGTTTAGGGGTTTGTTTTAGGGTTAGGTTTAGGGTACTGAGTGCTTGGGAATGCGCGGATTTGCCCCCGCGATTATGTCATATGCATTTTTCCTTAGCGCTTCGAACAGTGCGAATTAGTCTTCACGCTTATGTCTCCGCGGATAAGCGCTTCGCGGATTTGTGGTGGAACCTCCGTGCACAATGGGGAATCTCTATGAAAAGAGACTGCTGGACTTAATGGATTTCTGTCTGATACAAGAGGACATTGGTTATGTTTTAGGAAGAAGTAAGCGTGTTCATCTTTATTTTAAAACATTTTTAACTTAGGCTTCCTTCTTTTGGTCTGGAATGTCTAATAATAATAAGTTTAGTAAATTAAAAAAAACGAAGCTTCGATATTGTCATAGTGTTTGCTTTCCTTAAAAGCCCTTTGCTCATCTTTGGGGCTGAAACCACATTTTCTGGCGATTAGATCCTTATTCTTTGGCATAATAACTAATAATCTAAAACATATTATGTAATGTCACTGCTTTAGTTTTTATTATCTTCTTCATTCACTATGATTTGGGGACCAAGGAAACTTGTTACAGCTGAGTAGAACATAGAGACCTACAGATCTGTTTTATATATATGTGTGTTTGTGTGTGTGTGTGTATGTATTGTGTCACAACCCCTGGTATGCCCAAATATGGGAGGAAGCATACTGCTTCCTTTCTCTGTCTATCGGCTCATCACAAGAGACCATCCAGGCAGAAACCCAATATTTTTACTGTTGTCTCTTGTGATGAGCCGATAGACAGAGAAAGGAAGCAGTATGCTTCCTCCCATATTTGGGCATACCAGGGGTTGTGACACAATACATACCTATTTCCCTGGCTTAGCTGATAAAGGCTGTGGCCTAGTGGCTAATACAACTGCCTAATATATAATACAGCCCAGGTTCGAATCCCAGTAAGGGTATGGCTACCTGATGAGAGCTAAATAGCTTGAAATAGATCTATACTAGTCTCCCTTTATTTATTTTATTAGCACAAATAAAAAAAAACAACACAAATATAACAAAGGCAACAGTAAAAAAAATATTGGGTTTCTGTCGTGATGGACTCTTGCGACGAGCCGATTGACAGATGATAGAAGCAGTTAGCTTCCTCCCATAATTGGGGCTTACCAGGGGTTGTAAAAATCATATATATACATATACATATGTAACTATATATATAGTTACAACCCCTGGTATGCCCAAATATGGGAGGAAGGTCATTACTTCCATTCTCTGTCCATCGGCTCGTCACAAGAGACCATCCAGACAGAAACCCAATATTTTTACTGTTGCCTTTTACACGTGTTGTATTTGTGCTGATAAATAAATAAAGGGAGACTAGTATAGATCTATTTCAAGCTATTTAGCTCTCATCAGCTAGCCGAATCCCAGTAAGGGTATGGCTAGCTGATGAGAGCTAAATAGTTTGAAATAGATCTATACTAGTCTCCCTTTATTTATTTATCAGCACAAATACAACAATATATATATATATATAATATTCCTTGACTTATAACCACAACCACATTGAGCCCAAATTTTCTTTTGCTCTACAAGAGAGTTGTTAAAAGTGAGTTTTGACCCACTTTATGTCCTTTCTTGCCACAGTTGTTAAGTGAATCACTGCAACTGTTAGGTTAGCAATAGTTAGTTGTTAAGTGAATCTGGCTTCCCCATTGACTTTGTTTATCAGAAGGTCGTGAAAGACCACGTGACTCCAGGACATTTATGCAGCCATCATAAATATGAGCAGTTGTCAAGCATCCGGATGTTGATCATATGACCAAAAGCATACTGCAATGATTGTTAAGTGTGAAAAACTATCATGTCACTTTTTTCAGTGCCATTGAAACTTCAAAAAGTCATTGAATGAAGTGTTGTAAGTCAAGGACTACCTATATGTTGGAGTTACTCATTCTTATTCTTACAAAATATGGAGAACGGTGGTGTATCTTTTTTAATTGCCCTATCAATTAGTTCTTCTCCTGTAAACTTTCATGGTTTGAGAAAGGCGGCTGTTATAATCACCAAATGCTCCTCACGAAAAAGAATTCAGACCCATTTTAAGCATCTAGAATATCACCTATCCCACATGACTCAATATTCTTGAGAAACTAGGAACTGCAATTCATTCTCCAAAGAACAAATTCATAATTAGACTTACTGTTTTAAATCACAGCAGATATTTTTGAGAACCATGAACTATTCCACAGTTTCTTTGTGTTAATGCTTCCCTACTGAATGCGAGAGATCAACAGTAGAAGTTAATACCATTTCAACAAGACTGGAGATATCGGAACTAAAATAATCTCCCGTGGTATTTTCTCCAAACATTTAAGAGATTAAAATGCAAGTCTCCATTGCAGGTAAGGATTTACTAACTCCAGGAGAACAGAAGGCAGCAGGTTTTTTTTTTTTTGAGGGTAAAGAGCAAGGTATTTTAATGAGAACATCTTCAAAACCTTTTTGATGGTTGGATCAGAGACGAAGTCTTCAAACTTCTCTTGAGAATCTGTTCTTCTCTAAAAGAATCTCCACATGGATTTTAAAAACCCATAATATGTCAGAAAAACCACCTGGGTTGATCCTGCAGACCAGACATCCTTGGGATGTTCTTGAGATGTTCCTCAATGCAGCTTTTAAAACCACCAACTGACTGTATATAAATAACTCAATTTTGGCTCTAAATAAATCATCTAAGCACTGACAGTGTTGTTTCCATCCATCCATCCATCCATCCATCCATCCCTATCCATTCATCATCCATCCATCCATCCATCCATCCATCCATCCATCCATCCATCCATCCGGTATTTTTATAGCAAATGATGCCCTGCTTCTCAGGTTCATAAACCTTCACCTACCTGCTCGCTTTGCTTCAATGCAGGCTGCCTTCATTTCTTCTTTCAGCTCTTGGTTTTCATTGGCTATAGCTTCACCCACCATGACAAATTTTCCAACAGCTAGCTTAACCGCCTGGCCCACCTGTTGGACTGCTCTCAATGTCTTATCGGACTTCTTTGGTTTATCCTTATGGTTAATCAGAGTTGTTATCTAAAAACAGAAACAGTTGACAGGCAAAACCATGTATTAAATATTGTTTTTGGTATCTTTATTCCCAAGAAGTTCCATTCAAAATAATACCTAAATAACAGATCTTGAAACCCTTTTCATCTCCCTTGCCTGTGTTTGGCCATGACCCGACAAATGCGCGCACGACAAAAGCGCGCTGACAAAACCGCGGCGCTAAAACCGCGACGTCATCAACGTGATGTCATCAACACGGCAACAACAGCGCGGCGACACAAGCGCGATTTAAGTTAAGGTAAGGGTTAGGTTTAGGGTTAGTTTTAGGTTTACAGTGCGCTTCTATTGCCGCACTCTTGTCGCCGCGCTTCAGCGCTCATTCGTCGGCACGCTTTAGAACTCGCGGTTTTGTCACCGCGGTTTAGTCGGGCGCGCTTTTGTTGTTCGCCCTTTTGTCGGTGAACCGTGTTTGGCCACTGCTAGGATGAGTATTTTTAAATTTTTACTTAAATGTTCCTTTTTATCTTTTTTTTTTAGTTCCTTTGAGGTCTTTTAATTTTTGTTATTTGAATAATGTATGCAATGCAATGTTTATACATCAGAATTCACTCTCTCTCCATCCCAATGACTTTCTTTGTGTGAAGGAGTACAGAGAGTCCAGGCAGAACCCAGCGGACAAAGAAAAAATCAACATTCAATTAAAATTCCAAGTCTGATAAGCAGAGCAGAAAGCAATATTAAAACAAAATGAACGGAAATAAAAGTAATTGCTAACTAAAAAGACATTTATAAAATGTGTTGGGGAGTACTTGTAAAAGGGTGCTTCTGTATTCGAATCTTAATTTCACCTCTATCCGCTTCCTGCCAGGTCTAAATCATGGGTTGTCAACCTGGTCCCTACTGCCCACTAGTGGGCGTTTTGGGATTCCAGGTGGGCGGTAGGGACTTCGGAGGTTAAAACCTCTTTTTGAGCGAGTGGGCAGGCACGAGCGCACACATCAATAAACCAATGTGCGCGTGCACGCAAACAAGCAAACACGTGGGAAGAGGAAGGGGAGGAGTGGAAACTGATAGCAGGGACAGGCAGATAAGTTTTGTTATCTTATAAAATAAAGCGGAGCAGTTGCAAAATAGGAGAAAGAAAAGTTATAGGCAGGAGAGAATTGTTGTTGGCTAATAATAATCAGTGGGCTAACTAGCTCAGCCTTACTTTTGTACATTGCCCTAAGGAAGGTAAAAAAAAGGAGATAAAAAGGAAAAGATAAAAAAAAATTAAGAAAAAAAGGGAAGAAAAATAGAGAAAAGGGGATAAAATAAAGGAGGAGAGTAAGCAGTCTTTAGTCTGGCTCATAAATTAAGTTTTGCTATCTTATAAAATAAAAGAAAGGAAGAAGTAAGGAAGAAGAAGGAGAAAATAAAAAAAGGGAAAAAGAGATCCTTGATATAGTGAAATACTATAAGAAAGGTAAAAAAGAAAAAGGCAGGAAAAGGAATTTTGTTTTGATGGTGACACTTAATAAAAATTGGCACCTAATACAGCATTGTTTTTGGTGTTTGTAATAAAAGGGAAACGAGGAGGGAAAAAAGCACTGTGTGGAGTGCAGATCAAAACGTAAAAGTAGTGGTTAAATTGTGAAACAAATTTAGAACCCATGTCTGAAAAAAAGAAATATGCTCATGTTCCGCACTTGCGCAAAAACTGGTGGGCGGTAAGGAAATTTTTCCACCAAGAAAGATCCATTAGTGGGCAGTAAGTAGAAAAAGGTTGACCACCACTGGTCTAAATTGATACTATACCTGCAGATGAACTTCCACAGACTGGCCTTGGTCTTAATCTATTCTGAGTGATAAACAGGCAAAGTTTGGGGAAGCCAGATTTACATTAGGGACCATACTATAGTGCTGCAACATCTGCATTTGTGCTTTTCATTGATTTTAAGGGTGCATTCAACTTGATTTTCAGGATTAGATCGTGGCACAAACGTAAAACTAGCGCAACTGATAAAAGTCTGCTTCTACTAATATCTAGAATAAATAAAGATGTAAGAATGAAAGTCAGATGCAGTAACCAAGGACGTAAAACCAAAGAAATACCAATGAGTACAGAAGTAAAAACAGGATTGTGTGGTACCTCCAGCACAGTTTAATGTATACGTACATTCACTTGTGGCTAGTTTAAGCAGCCTACACTCGGCTAATGGCGTATGAAATTACTATTCTATGGCAATGAAGTGGTAGCTTTGTTCTAATAATGAGAATCTCCTGATAAAATATTCCAAATCTAAAATATCTGTATTTTCCAAACTTCCCAAGGTACAGAACTGCGTGACCCGACAAATGCGCGCCGACAAAACTGCACCGACGAAACCGCGCCCGCCATCAACAAACAACATAATGGGATGCGAAAACAATGTTATAAAGGGTTAGAAGGTTGTTTTCGCGTCCCATTATGTTGTTTGTTGATGGCGGGCGCGGTTTTGTCGGTGCAGTTTTGTCGGTGCGGTTTTGTCGGGCGCGCATTTGTCGGTGAACCCAGAACTGGCAAATTAGGAGGGCACACCATCAAACAAATCAGAATTTTTAAATACTTAGGTTTTCCAAACTTCTGGAGCCTAAAATGCCTTTCTACATATCCCAAAGGGCAGAAATTGGACTCGGCTATATAAGCTTTCTATTTTACTCAAAATAAATAGCTCATTCCAATCGCTGTTAAAAACATCAAATTATTATAGTGGGTTCAATTGGGTCCTTACAGCAAGACAGCAATAAAAGAGAAAGTCCAAACATAATTTTTGAGACAGATTTCACAAGTCTCTCCCAAATACAGTACTCTAAAAAAAAGCAAAAGTCACCGGAATCTGGCCTTTGGATTATAATTATAAATGCTGGCTGAAATGATTACATGATCCAGTTGGATTTGCCCCTTTAATTATAGTAGACGTTTTTGACTCCAACTAGTAAAAATAAAAATAAAAACATTTCCAGGTAATTATATTTCTACAGCTTTTCTTAGGAAACCTTTTTTTTTTAAACCAATGGAGTTAGAAGAAGTCAATTCAATTTTGAAACAAAGAAATTTAAATACAGACGGTCAACTGGATTATGCAGCTTATCCCCTTTATATGTTTACTGTATTAATACCCTATTTACTACAAATCAGTCAGCGACCCAAACAAGATCACTGTTTCCAAATTTCAAGAACAGCACTATCCTTAACTCATTGCGAGGCACACTGCATGGCCTGTTGTCGCCCTGTTGATGACGTCAGCTACTGCTACGCGGTTTAGTCGGACACGGTTTAGTCGGGCGCGGTTTTGTGGTGGAACCTGGTAACTTACCTGATCCGCCTCTTCTAATAAGGTGGAGATAGCATCCATGCATGGTTTGACACTATTCGTGCTCTGATTGGACTGAGTCTGGTTACTAATTAATTAACCACTATATAACCCGCCTGCTATCTCCACCCTTATTGAGAATCTTCTTATACCATACGGAACAAAGGTAGGGGTTATTTTAAGCATTTATCATACTCTTTCCCGAATTGAGACTTTTTTATTGTCTTTATTGCATACTAAGTGTTCTGACACCCCCCCCTTTCTCCATCCAGGAACGAAAGCCAAAACAGACGTACCAAAGAATGTTTTAATCAGTCCAGGCTCTTGTTGGCTGCGAGCACAAAACAAACAAAGATAATCGCTCTGGCAAAAGTCCTATAACTCATGCAGCACTGCAAACAAGCTTCTCTCATCAAGCCACTTATCCAAGTTGGTTTCTCTCGGTATGTGAACACGAACGAGAACGTTGACGCCTGCAACCAGGGCGTGGCACAAACAGTCCCTTTTATACTCAGGAGATGATCTTAATCAGCAACAGCTGCTCGTAATCATCTCCTGTTAAGTACTCAGTTGTTCCTTCCGTCGAGTAACCCTTCGACGGGGTGCATCCTGAAACAACTCACGAGTGTTTCCCTGAACACTCCCTCTGATCCAAGGCTCTGCCGCCACCTGGTGGCCAACTAATCTCTCCTCGCCCTGCTCAGAGTCGACACCCTGTCCAGGGTCCTCCACCTCCTCCAAGGCCAACTCATAAGCTCCCTCGCTGTCGGAGTCTGGCGGCAGCTCCAACGGCTCCTGCCGGGCCACAACAGCTAAGTATTTCTTCTCTACCTTTATCTCTGTTTTCTGCTGCACAATTGTCCTGCTGTGTTACTTTCTACGTCTATGAAACTTCCCTTTTGTTTTTAAAATATCTAAGAATATTTAATAATGCAATTCTCCCGCTTTCCCGTAATACAAAATTATACTGTTCAATTCCACTAACCCATTTTGCAGTAAGAAATATCAAACTAGGAATCTGGGGAAGCAAAATATTATAAGAATGTCAGACTCAATGAGACAAATTACAATGAGACAAAAATGTATGGCATCCAGAAAAACACAAGTTGTCCAAAGTGATCACAATAAAGTGGCATCTGAAGCTATGCAAGGACTGCCTTTGTGAATCTTCAGAGTGAGACACAGCCAGGACTCACTGATAAAACTTCCCCCAAACCCTGAAAATGGAAAACAAAATAGGAAACAATCTAGTTTTGGAAAGCTCTGTAGCAATCTCAACTAATACCAGTAGACTTATATACCGCTTCATAGGGCTTTCAGCCCTCTCTAAGCGGTTTACAGAGAGTCAGCATATTGCCCCCAACAATCAGGGTCCTCATTTTACCCACCTCGGAAGGATGGAAGGCTGAGTCAACCCTGAGCCGGTGGGATTTGAACCGCTGAACTGCTGATCTAGCAGTAGCCTGCAGTGCTGCATTTAACCACTGCGCCACCTTGGCTCTAAAAACTAATATAAATACTCGATGGATAAAGAATTATTTCACTTGTGGCTATGTAGTGATTCTAAGCAGATCCCTCTTTTTACTACTCCCCCTGGCTCTGCAAGTCCTTCTCCCACAGTAATCAAATGTTTGGAAACAACCAATGTCACTGAACTGTTTATAGAAGAAATAATGAAGCAGTGGAAGACAGACTTCGTGGTTGGAAATGAAAGAAAACAACACATATCAATGTTAGGAGAGGCATTATCAACTTCTATTGTATGTCACTGCTATGATCCCACTTTCAGTGATTTTGAAAAAAAAATGGCTATCAAAAGGCAAAAAGTGCAAAAATAAACTCACATTTGATTTATATGGATGACCTAAAGGTTTATGGAAAATCAAAAATTGAAATTCAGTCATTGACAAATATTGTAAGAATTTTTAACATAGAATTGGGCCGAGAGAAACGTGCTACAGCAGCAATAAATCGGGGAAAATCACTAACATATATATGTGTCACCACATTTCCTAAAACTATACTTTGGGGCTTGGGGCAGGAAGATTGAAAGATCCAATTTGCTTTCTATATTCCTAAAACGTGGCTGGTTGAGCCAGTTTCGTGTAGGTTAAGGCAAGAGGCTAGAAATTGGGAGACTACGAGTTCTAGTCCCACCTTAGGCATGAAGCCAGCCGGGTTGACCTTGAGCCAGTCCAGAGGTGGGTTCCTACTGGTTCGGACCGGTTCAGCTGAACCGGTAGTAAAAATTGGGCCTGGCTCTCCGAACCGGTTGGATCGGCAGGGATGGCCCCCTCCCAAGGCCCATCCAGGCAGCCGGCCCGGAAGTGGTGCCAGAGGTGGAACAGGGAGGAACTGCTGGGCTGGGGAGGAGGCAGATACTATGGGGCACCCATCAACTGGCAGGTATAAATAGCCGGCCCAGGATGACTCAATCAGATCAGCCAACCCATCCCGACCTCGAGTGCCACCACCACTGGATACCTGCCAGACTCCCAACCATGTGCCACGGTACGCTTTAGCTAATCGATGGAGCCGGGCAACTTCTACGAGGTGGACGTACCGCCCCTGATCCCCAGCACCTTCCACTCAAAGCTGTAGCAGCAGCGCCCGCCGCTCCCCGCTGCCACGCACCTGCCCTCCGCTTTCAAAGGCAATGGAGATAAGCATTCCTCTTGGTGCCATGGCCATGCTCGCCCGCTTCTGGCTCAAAGCCTTGCAAACCCCACTCCACCCCCCTGCCCAGCCAAGCGCGCTTAGCCCGACAGGGGGGGACGGGCCACGAGGCTTCGGGCCAGGAGCAGGTGAGCACAGCCGCCCCACCAAGAGGAGCGCTTGCCTCCATTGGGTCTGTTGCCTCCAAAGTATACCGGGCGGTACCACCTGAACGGCCGTTACCTTTCTCCCTGGGCTTCGATTCCTGGGCAGATGGAGCGTCCCAGGCAGACAGAGCGAGAGCCCAAGCTCATCAGCTACAGCCGCCATTTCAAGAGCCGGCTGCTCGGCTCGCCCCCAGTGCGGTCGAGGAGACAGTGAAGAGCCCCAGCCTGGGACCCACCGCTTGTCAAAAATTTTCACCAATGTTTCAGTGTGCGTAGCTTGGTGGGTGTCATGTGACTGAGTGTGCGTGAGTGACATCAAGTTGGCCACGCCTACTCAGTCACATGCCCCACTTAGCCACGCACACTGAACCGATAGTAAAAAAAAATTGAAATCCACCCCTGGGCCAGTTACACTTTGTCAATCTTGGAAGGCTGCAAGGGCAAACCATCTCTGAAATCTTGCCAAGAAAACTACAGGGACTTCTTTAAGCAATCACACACACACACACACACACACACACACACACACACACACACACACACACAAAAGCAGCATGGTTGAAGGCACAAATTCTTAATGGAAAGGCTATAAATTCCCCAAGAGTCATGGCAGGAGATTCAGTGTTGGTGGCAATCTATTTATTGGAGAATCCTCAGAAGGTTGGTTTGCCAATGAGATTTTTAATTATACCTTCTCCTTATTTGAAACAAAGACCATCCTTTAGGAATGTTATCTGCCATAGCATTTATTAATATTTTTCTGCCGCAAGCTGTTTTTAACTGCAGAAAGCTATGCAAATTCATTGAAAGGTGTGGTGGGTTCTTTCTATAAAGTAATATTAAGTAGGTATTACTGCCACAGGGAGTAGAAACCTGCGGGCCTGAGGCTTATGTTTTTATATGTTCCCTGGGACTCCCTCTAATGTGGTTGCAAAAATGTATAGCAGTTCCCTTTTGGGAAGCAGATATAATTGTTCTGTGCATTCAACCCCACCAAAAATTTAACTGCTGCTTGTCTCCAAAACGTTATCCAGTCAATTTAAAACCCATCTTTCTACTCAGGGCCGTAATTACAATAACCTTTACATTAACAGGGTTAATTGTTCTTAAAAGAAACACCTGTAAATCTTGTTTAGACAAGTACAGAATTTGATCATTTTGTTTCAAATTATAAAGGCACTCTCAAAGACAATCCAATTTTGCTGACAACAATATGAAAATGCTTTGCAGTTATTTTCTGGACCCCACAAATACTCAAGTCTCGCTTACAACTCTGGAAAATTGAAGCCGTCCGTCATTCAAATACTAACATGGGCTGATCAACTGAAATCAAGCGAGGTTGGCTAGTCGCTGGAACCTCTGGGGCACATATTTATATTTAAGATATTTTTCTGGAACAATGCGTAACAAAAACAATCAGGGTACATTGTTTGCATTGAACTGAAAGTGAGCATGCTTGCCCCTAGCACCGGAACATTTTATTTCATGTAATGACAATGGCCATTGCCTTAGAATTGGAAACATATTCTGTTCTGTCGTCTCTCCTGCGATCGTGCATTCCAGCTATCCAGAGGGTAGTATATTGTCCTTGAAAAGATGTTTGGACGTGGGAGTTCAGTTTCACCAACCCCTTAAATCCTTCTTTCATCTTTTCTAAACAGCTCCAGTGACAAATGAGCAATAGTGCATTGCTGATGCTTGCATTTATCTCTATTTATCTATTCCTATTTCAGAGGACTGTAGCCGAGTTTGTGCACTTGCTGGAAATGGAGGCAACAACAGTATTATTGGAGCCAGTCTGTGTTATAAGGCTTCAGGGGTGGGTTTCAACCGGTCCGCGGCGGTCCGCGCGGACCGGTTGGTTGGTGAAACTGGAAGTAATTAACTTCCGGGAACGCCGAAGGGCCCACCCATCCGCCCTCACTCCTTAAAGGCTTCTGTACTTCCACGCAGGCGCATGGCACATACAGCACCTGCGCGATTCTCCGCGAGTAGCTGGAGCATCGCGCAGGCGCTAAGATGCATGCGTGAACTGCGCGCGTGCACGAGGACGCCGCTGGCCCCATTCCAACCGTACCGGTTGGAACGGGATTAGCAACCCACCACTGTAAGGCTTGTTCAGCCTGCCTATCTTCAAATGGGGACCAGCAAAATACCTTAAACATCAAACTACTGATATACTGTTTTTTTTTTAAAGAAAAGCATTTAAAGGAGCCAAGGTGGCGCAGTGGTTAAATGCAGCACTGCAGGCTACTGCTAGATCAGCAGGTCAGCGGTTCAAATCTCACCGGCTCAGGGTTGACTCAGCCTTCCATCCTTCCGAGGTGGGTAAAATGAGGACCCAGATTGTTGGGGGCAATATGCTGACTCTCTGTAAACCGCTTAGAGAGGCCTGAAAGGCCTATGAAGCGGTATATAAGTCTACTGCTATTGCTAAAAAAAAAATGCCATATCAATGCTATTTTTGAGGCAATTACTTCCTAATGTGTTTCATGGATATTAAAAGAATTGCATGGCAAAACAACCTCCTGGTGGACAATATAATAATAATACTAAGTGCGACAAATGGACATTATACTTTGCATATATGCATTTTTAATTATTTCTGTTTTTAATGAACTGAGGCTGAATTTCAGCATAATTCAGTTCAGCATTCAATAAAAGCTTATTTGAGACCGCATTCTCTCTTTTTCACATTCATACACACATATTCATTATTTTTACAAATCATCTGACTTGTTTCTAATCACATATTCTGTTCATGGGCCTGGGGGAAAAAAAACACAGATTTCTTGGTGCTCATAACTGAAACCCAACTTATATTATAGACACAGTGAATCAAATTATGCCTGAAGCACCCACTTTCAAAAAACATATATATTATGCATAACAGCCATTTGAAAGATGTGGCAAATTCAATTTCTGAATGGAGTCAGAGTTCACCAGGGTTCTATTTTTCATTATCCTCCAAGGAATGGGTCAATCAACATGTAAAATGTTATCTTCTCAAAATTCACATCTATAAGTTACATTTTCTTTTTTTCTAAAATGCTATTTCTTTAGATAGATAAAGAAATGGCAAGTATCCAATTACTTTATGTGTCAAAACTGAAAAGAGCCCATAGTTATCCTATTTAAAAACCAATGGCTATGCTTCCTAGCCTCATTCATTTCATACTAGTTTTAGTCACAGAAGGAATTTTTTTATTGCTACTCTCTGAAAATTATCCAGCATTTTAGAGTAAATCTATATCTGCTAAATCAGTAAATTTAAATGAACTTTCTCCCCTTAAACTTGCAGTTAAATCAAACCGATTCTATATCGCTATTCAAGATACATAAAACACTGATTTTTCCCTCAAACCGCTGTATTGAATTTGGAACTTCGCAGTTCTTTAGAAATACAAATTCGGAATTACTAAGGCATTGATTTAGTTCTTAATTAACATGCTGATTGACTGAAGAATGGGTCAGGCAGATTTCTTTAAGCTCGCCGAGTTATTTTTAAATGTATTAATTGAAGAACCCAGAAGTCCGCTAAGTACAGAATGATAGTTTGGTAGAAGAACATAAAATGAAGAATTCACTTTATAATTTTCACATCTATATCCTATCCAATTGCTTGATTGTTTTTTGCTGCTGTTAGCCATCCTGTTGTTATTATCAACCACAAGAAAATTAAAATCTATTGCTACCTACTACAAACCATCCATAGTCTTATTAGAACCTGTAATAGCGTGGTAGTAGCCATCTGGTAAGAGCCAAGGTGGTGCAGTGGTTAAATGCAGCACTGCAGGCTACTGCTAGATCAGCAGGTCAGCGGTTCAAATCTCACTGGCTCAGGGTTGACTCAGCCTTCCATCCTTCCGAGGTGGGTAAAATGAGGACCCAGATTGTTGGGGGCAATATGCTGACTCTCTGTAAACCGCTTAGAGAGGCCTGAAAGGCCTATGAAGCGGTATATAAGTCTACTGCTATTGCTATTGCTATCTTCCTTCTGCTTGGTGACCTTAGAAATGGACTTTGATCCATCACTGAATGGAAAACCATCCACCTCTTTTAGAATTTCAAGTTTCCGTAAAAATACAGATGTGACTTCTTATTTTCTGACAACATCTAACCAAATGTGCCCAGACCATCTTTTCAATAAGGAACGCTGGGCCTCAAAACCAAAAGTCCTATCTAATTAGATAAAATGCATTTTAATTTTGTTTTATTTGGAGTTGCATCTGTGCATCGCTTTTAATTGTTTTTTTTTTATTCCTTTAATCTGCTTCCCTAACAAACTGCTTTTTTTATTCTTTGACACTTGGCTCTGTCATTTTCGTGACCCGACAAATGCGCACCCGACAAAACCGCAACGTCAAAAGCACACGCACAAAAGCGCGCCGACAAAACTGTGACCACAAAACCGCAATTAGGGTTAGGGTTATAAAGTCGTTTTCGTGTCCCACTATGTTGTTTGTTGATGGCACGCTTTTGTCGGCGCGCTTTTGACCTCACGCTTTTGTCGGCGCGCATTTGTCAGGCGCGCATTTGTCGGAGAACCATCATTTTAAAAGTTCATTTATCTTACATCTCCAGAAACAGGTGCAGTGCAGGAATCTAGCAATAGCAATAGCAGTTAGACTTATACACCGCTTCATAGGGCTTTCAGCCCTCTCTAAGCGGTTTACAGAGTCAGCAGATCGCCCCCACAGTCTGGGTCCTCATTTCACCCACCTCGGAAGGATGGAAGGCTGAGTCAACCTTGAGCTGGTGAGATTAGAACCGCTGAACTGCAGATAACAGTCAGCTGAAGTGGCCTGCAGTACTGCACCCTAACCACTGCGCCACCTTAGCTCATCTCCTCCTTGGCAGACTTGGGCTCGGAAAAAACTGGGCTCTCAGGCTTTTTAGCCACAGTCCCTTTCTTAGCCCACTCTTTAGCCCCCTCCATAGCCCCCTCGGCTGTGCAGTGGCACAAAAGGGATCGGAATAAATTTGGGGGAAATAATCCAGTGAAGGCGGGGGGATCCGGTTTGGAATCCTCCTCATCCTCAGCCACGCAAACCTCAGCAACAGCCTGCTCCCACCTAGTGACCAGCCCCAGGCAGCTACAGCCAGGAAACTTACAATCAAGGAAGTAAAGAGGATCCAGAAGGCTATAATTACGGAGTCCAATTTTATATGTCCTGTGACTGGCCGGACTGAGATGAAATTGGAGCCAGAAGGGGTGGAGCACAGAGGCGTGGCTTCAGCTTCATCACAGTCTCGCGGCCAATTGAGCGTGATTATACCACAACTGAGGACTCCTGTCCCTCCCTCCGGAAAATGCCACCATTTTTATACATGAACTAGATGTGTTTTGCAAGGAAAGGGGGAGAATCCAAAACCAAAAATAAGCTCTTAGTTGGCAAGCTGAAATATTTGAAAGCTGTTATTTTTTTGCCAGAGAAGGTGTTACAAAGCACTGACCAGAAGGGTATCCAAATTTCTGCGCCTGCTATATTAAGTGTTTTATTCTTTTGAATCTGTAAACAAGGACACATAAATGTCAAATATGCATTCAAATTTGGAGAAAGATATAATATTTAACTTTATACTTTTAGGTTACTGTTCTGACCCCCCTTGTCCCACACTAACACACACTCCAAGCCAAAGATCGGTTACGGCATATAATTAACAGACATACAGGTCCTTGGCAGCAAACCGGCAGAGACAAACATGGGCAGCAATCTAGCACGGATAAGCCCTGACAGCAATCCAGCCTGCCAAGCTCACAATAATGTTCTCTGACATGCGTTGACTCCTGCAAAAGGGGCATGTGCACAAGCAGTCCTTTTATAGTCTGGAGAGGAGCCTAATGACCACCAGCTGAGTGCAATTACCTCCTGTAATTGCGTAATTGTTCCTTACGCCTATTAGCTCTCCGGTGCCGGGCATCCAGGAAAAACTCACTGCTGACCTCAGGCTCACACTCCCTTGTCTCCTCCCCACTGGTCCAAGGCTCAGGTGCCTCCTAGTGGCCAACCAGCCTCTCTGCGCCCTGCTCTGAGTCGGAACCCTGTCCAGAGTCCTCCACATCCTCCAGAGCCGGCTCATAGGGCCCCTCGCTGTCGGAGTCTGGTGGCAGCTCCAACGGCTCCTGCTGGGCCACAACAGGTTACATATTGAATCATTATGAGTATAGAAAATATTATTCAAAAAGGCACCAAGACACAGCAAAAGACTACCACTCTTTAAAGAATAGGTTTTTTAAATGTTTTCAAGTGCAGTATAAAATCAGAATATATTTAGTGATACTGTTTACTGGAGAAAAGCTCCTGAAAAGGGTAGATTGATTTTGAAGTATCATACAACAGTAAATAATTGTATGATACTTGACATTCCATGGCTTATGTAGGCTGGTTCTCCCATAAGGCTAACACACAATACAGCATTACAGGCCTAAACACACATAATGCTTGGCACTCTTATCCTACCCACCTTTCCTCTTCAACTGGGACAGTGGTGGGATTCAGCCAGTTCGCACCTATTCGGGAGAACCGGTTGTTAACTTTCTAAGCAGTTCGGAGAACCAGTTGTTGGAAGAAATATTTTGTTTTCCCCCCACTTTACAGGGCTAATCCTGTGAGGAAGGCAGGAAGGAAGGAAACATTCTGGTGTTGTTTCTAGCCTCATCTCTATTGCCCTGCTTACAGAAACTGCCTCTCCAGTTAACCCTTATTACCACTGTAACAGCTAAGGCGAAGTGCCCATCGACCAGAGTGACATTGACTTGGCCACACCCACATGATCACATGACCACCGAGCCCCGCCTACCCAGCTAGTCATTAGGGCAGAGAACTGGTTGGTAAATTATTTGAATCCCACCACTGAACTGGGAGATGGCTAAACTAGAGCTGCGTGGTTTATCTGCAGATTCCTGGTTTGCCTTCTTATATGCAGATTGGAAATTATGATTTTAAAATAATATTCTTTGCTCAATAAATCATCCATGGAAATCTTTTTTTTTAATGATTTATCTAAGTAAAGAGTTTATAGTTTCACTTTCCGATATTGGTTTACCCAGGGGTGGGTTTCGACCGGTTCGCACCGGTCCGGTTGGTCGCCGAACCCGGAAGTAAGTAACTTCAGGGAACGGTGAAGCCCTCCCCCCGCGCCCGCCCACTCCTTACCCGGTTTTTACAAATTCTGCACTTCTACGCATGCGCAGAACGCATACAGCGCCTGCGCGATCCTCCAGGAGCAGCTGGAGCATCGCGCAGACGCTAGTATGCACACGCGTGTCGCGGGCGTGCGTGAGGACGCCGCGTGCGTGTGCGAGGACGCCGCATGCATGCGCGAGGACGCCGCCGGCCTCGTTCCAACCAAACCGGTTGGAAGGGGGCGAGAAACCCACCCCTGGGTTTACCCCAAAAAATCACAAGCCAAGAATCTGCGGGACTGAAATGAAATCTGCTTTAGTTTGACTGTTGAAATAAATTCCTTTTGGCAGAATACAAAAGGGGGGTGGGGAGGAATGCTCAAAACAAGAGAGACAGCATAGCCCTTGAGCTCAACATTTCATGCAAGCACATAAGACTTGTTCAAGGAAACCAAATCATGGCTTAGAATCCACTTAGGAATTGAGAGCTCACGCGCACCTAGGAATCTTTGGAATTTCTCTACATGTTAATTCTTGATTCTCTCTATAAAGACAGTTTAGAAAGGATCCTTCTCGTATACAGTGTAAAGAAAAAAAAGTTATTATATTAATCCACAGTATCTATATGTTTAGCCTATACTTTATCCTTAGAAAGACAGGAAGTCTAAGATGCAATACGTCCAAACGGCTAATTTAATTTTAACTACATCTCATTATACTTCACCCTTGGCATTCAAACATCAGCATCTTATTCCTTAAATAGTCTTTACATGTTCTTCAAGGGATATTAATATTCCCAAGAGTTAAATCTGCTACTCAGCAGCATACCTGGAATATTAAGCCTATGTTAAAAATCAAGGAAGTGTTTGGTTAATCTGAGCACATCAAACAAAAAGAGAAACAAAACAACTTGAGTCATTTAGCACTCTGCTACTATCCATGTTAATATAATAGGGGGAATGTTTAATATGGAGTGCCATAAATCTTTATGCTAAAAATGTTCATATGGGAAAGTATGTGCATAATATTCAAAACCTGCAAATCTGAACCCAGGCTACCTGCATTCCTCTCAAGACAGTTGAACATTTGAACAGTGAAAAGGACCGCATATAACTTGGTATGTACCACGCATATTTACGCTAATCTATCTTAATTTCCAGAGTTTGGCTCAGTGGAAGTAGGAATATGAAGTCCGTCACACTGCATCATACACACATAGTTCCTTTATTAGATCCTTTCAATCACATGGTCCCCGAGGCTTAACATATCCTGAAACCATTTCTCCTCTGGGTGGATGGGGTCACACATGGAAAAAAGTGATTTACCTCTTTCTAAACTTGGCAGGAGGAACAAAGTGCTCTTTCTAGAGGGATGGGAAGATGAAGCTCGCTTCAGCTGCCTCTTTTCTAGGCAATGGATGGGAGATCACGCTGGATTTTGCCTTTTCTTTGCCTCCAGGGAAGCTGGAGATGCTACCTCATCCTGTCAGAAGCAGAAGTCAAGATGTACATAGTATGTATGTCTTCTGCTCATCTACGGTAGCA
Source organism: Thamnophis sirtalis (assembly GCF_051295495.1). NCBI lineage: Eukaryota > Metazoa > Chordata > Lepidosauria > Squamata > Natricidae > Thamnophis > Thamnophis sirtalis. The sequence continues at coordinate 77,458,558 of NW_028261388.1, forward strand.
TCAGGATGATGAAGCATATCTTCACCACCCTGATCAGTTAGTCCTTAATAGTGGTACCTGTTCTGACCCCCCCTTCTCCGCTCGTTCAAAGACGACAGGCAGATAGACTTAAAAGGAAAGAACTTTTATCAGCCTCGACTCACACTGGCTGCGAGCCCAAAAATAAACATAAATAAAGTCTCTGGCAAGAAGATAACAGAATTCAAAACAAAATCTCTTACAAAGCAATTCACTTCTCCAAGTGTCTCTTTTAATCAGGGTTACAGAAAGCAAATCACTTATCCAAGTGTCTCTCACAAATAAACCACGACCGATGAATGAACGAACGAGTGAACGTTGACTTCTGCAACCAGGGCGTGGCACCATCCGTCCTTTTATCTCCAAAAGACGACACTAACGAGCCCCAGCTGCATTGTTAATCCTGCATCCCGACTCAACTCACAGCAAACTTCTGCTGAGTCACAACAGGTACCCAAAGAAGACAATAATAGCAGAAGGCAATCAGTCAGCAGAGCAGAGGCCACAAACCTTCTTTTGAACATCCCTAAAAGCACTTATGCAAAATACATTATAATTCCGCAACACCCCAGTAAATTGAGGAACAGGGTTTCTCTTACCTCAAATTGATGTCTTATTAGTAATTAGTAATATTTTTTGTAGGGCTTCAGACACTTTTTTACAGCCAATTATCTTAGCTATTATGTTAGCTACGTAATTCTTGAACATGGAATCTGACCACAGAACTTTCAGAAGCATCATCTTTCAAGAACGAAAGAAAATTTCACTTCATAAGTTTGTTTCCCTCTCTCCCCCCCCCCATGCTTTCTTCATTGTGTTATGTATTTGCAAGTTTGAACACAGTGATGTAAGTTGCAATGACAATCTCTTTCCTAAACATAATAAGGAGGGAGGGAGGGAGGGAGGGAGAGAGAGAGAGAGAGAGAAAGAGAGAGAAACCCCCCTCAACTTTGCAAAGGCTATTGGAGCAGTTAATGTCTAGAGCAGTGGTTCCCAAACTTGGCAACTTTAAGACTTGTGGACTTCAACTCCCAGAATTCTCCAGCCAGCAGAGCAATTAAAGTGCTTCCAAATAAACTTATTTGAGCTTGGCTTCTTCGTGCCAAGATGTACCATCAAATATTAAATCAAGACATCCTTAACAAATGTGACCCCAGAGCTTGCACTATTATCTACAGGCCTGGAATTGACTTAAATGAATTTGAGGATGAGAAAAGTGGCCATTCTTAGGCCTTTTATGCAAAATCACACTTAAAGCAGAGTTTTTCAAACTATGTTCTGTGAGAGTCTAAGGCAGTGGTGGGATTCAAATAATTTAACAACCGGTTCTCTGCCCGAATGACCATCTGGGTAGGTGGGGCTCGGTGGTCATGTGACTGGGTGGGCGTGGTCAACTCAATGTCACTCAGGTCGATGGGCGCTTCGCCTTAGCTGTGACAATGTAATAAGGGTTAACCGGAGAAGCAGTTTCTGTAAGCAGGGCAATAAAGATTAGGCTAGAAACAACACCAGACTGTTTCTTTCCTGCCTTCCTTACAGGATTAGCCCTGTAAAGTGGAAAAAAACAAAAGGAGATTTCTCCCAACAATCGGTTCTCCGAACTACTTAGAAAGTTACCAACCGGTTCTCCCGAATAGGTGCGAACTGGCTGAATCCCACCACTGGTCTAAGGGCAAAAACAAAACAAAAAAATTCACTAAATCATACAGTCACTAATTTTCTTATTACTAGAATTTTGCCTTATTCCAGGATGTATAGTATATATTTAAACTAACAAATTCTGTAGTCTAAAAAAAGTTTGAAAACTCCTACCTTAGAATACATGATTTAGGATCACAGCAAAAAAAAGGTAAATTGAATGACATGAATTAAATATGACACTGTCATATTTAATACTCACAAACATGCTATCTATATTCCCTTTTGCTTCTGTTCTGTGTGCTTTCACAATGCATACATGTAGAGAAACTGCATGAACACATACTGGTGTATATTTCTTGTTTTTCTTCCCTAATCTATTATATCTTCTCTCTACTTTCTTCCCACCATTCCCTTACACTTTGGGGAGTAAAATGGGGAGGAGGGGAGGGGAGAAATCTTGCTTTTAGAGGCTAAGACCAAATCTCATAAAAAGAAGGATTCACCCTAGTTTACAAGTTATTGAACACTACAAAAAACATAGCTGAAAGGCCCCATAGCTCCAGTCTTTAAAAACCAGAAATTGGCAGACCATTTTTAAAGATATTATACACCACAGGTTGTCAACATTCCTTTTCCCAAGGATAAGCACATCAATTATCTCTGACTGTAGACAGTACAAAATACAATTGAAATAGTACACACGCACAGTGGAATGTAACTCTTGAGAAGATAAAAACACTACTTACTGTACTAAACGGATTTGTTTATTCATATCTTGTATTTACAGACTGGTGTCACCAGATTATTCTCAGGGTTTTGCAAAACAATTAAAAGCAAGCACATAATAAACTAGGAGAACAATTACTAAAGTAATTTAAAGTAACCGAAAAATGACAAATCACAAAATACAATCCTGACATCACATAGCTTAATAGCAGCAACAATTGGATTTCAAAGACTTTCCAGAAAAATTTAATCTTCACAAACATTAAAATGTTTTTTTAAAAAATCTAAATACAAGTAGTCCTCAGCGACACTTTTTCATTAGCCACTCAAAATTATAATGGTGCTGAATGAGGAGACCTATGCTGGTCCATGCAGCATTCCCACCATCATATGATTTTTCACTTTACAACCGTGTCTCTGAAGTCCCCACTCCCACGTACAGTTAACGGAGGACTATCTGTAAATAAAAGAAATGAATAAATATAAAATAAGTAGATTTGTATTTATTAGTTTTGTATGCCGCCCACTCTCAGAAGACTCCGGGCGGCTTACAATCAAAAAGGGAAGGGGAATATAAAAGACAATACAACAATTTAAAATTACAGCAACATTCATCACTTAAAGTGGGGCTGGATACTTCAACAGCCCCAGGCCTGCCGGAACAGCCAGGTCTTAATAGCTTTACGGAAGGCCGGAAGGGTAGTGAGGGTCCGGATCTCAACGGGGAGATCGTTCCAGAGGGCCGGAGCTGCAACAAAGAAGGCTCTCCCCCGGGGGGTGGCCAGCCAACATTGGCCGGCAGATGAAATCCGGAGGAGGCCTAGTCTGTGCGATCTAATCTGTGTGATCTAATCGGTCTTTGGGAGGTAATTGGCAGGAGGAGGTCTCTCAGGTAGACAGGTCCGATGCCATGTAGGGCTTTAAAAGAGATATTCTTTTAGATAAAAGAGTAAATACTAAACAGACCACTGTTGACACTATTCTACCAAATGGGGCTGCCACTGAAAACCACTAAAAAAGATACTCTTTTAGATAAAAGAGTAAATACTAAACAGACCACTGTTGACACTATTCTACCAAATGGGGCTGCCACTGAAAACCACTACTTCCAGGACACTTCTCCCCTTCACTCTCATATATATGGGACACCCTAAACATCCCTATGAATACAGAAGGTAAACTGGCAGTACAGAAAGGCAGCATTTCTGAGGATGACTGACAGCCCAGCCAAACAGAGCTTTAAAACTGGAACATTGAATCACCTACCGAACGTCAACACAATGCCACCTACAGATGCTGTAATATGGCTGTAATAAGCTGTAACGGATGCCTCCTCCTAGTATACGGGCCAGCTGCCCTGCTCCAACCACAGTTCTCAAGTGGTATCTAAAGGGAGCCCCATGGAAAGAGCACCACAGTAATCTAATCTTGTGATTAGGTGTTAGTCATTGTTGCTAAAGCTTTTCGTGACAAAACTGCACTTCTAAGAAGGCAGACATAATGATGCCGAATGTTATAAATTGTTGGTTTTGGTCCACTTGTTATGCACCACTTGTTCTCTACAGGCAGAGTAACTAAACTGTTTTTTACAGGTAACTAGCAATAGCAATAGCAATAGCAATAGCAGTAGACTTATATACCGCTTCATAGGCCTTTCAGGCCTCTCTAAGCGGTTTACAGAGAGTCAGCATATTGCCCCCAACAATCTGGGTCCTCATTTTACCCACCTCGGAAGGATGGAAGGCTGAGTCAACCCTGAGCCGGTGAGATTTGAACCGCTGACCTGCTGATCTAGCAGTAGCCTGCAGTGCTGCATTTAACCACTGCGCCACCTTGGCTCTAAATTCACCTTATGTGACTGACAGTTCAATTTTCTGCACGTCAACTCAAATTCAATGTGACTTGCTCCCCTGAGAGATACAGGTAGACTGCAGCTTGAATTCAAAAGGTCCAGAAGACTGGTTCACACTAATCCCATCCCCATATCAATAATTTGAGATTTCAGAACATCCCTTCTTAATTCCACACCCCTCCCTACAGTTTCAAAGGCAGTTTATATTGCAGATAGTAAGAGCCGAGGTGGCGCAGTGGGTAGAGTGCAGTACTGCAGGCCACTTCAGCTGACTGCTAGTTCGGCAGTTCAAATCTCACCGGCTCAAGGTTGACTCAGCCTTCCATCCTTCCGAGGTGGGTGAAATGAGGGCCCAGACTGTGGGGGTGATATGCTGACTCTGTAAACCGCTTAGAGAGGGCTGAAAGCCCTAGGAAGCAGTATATAAGTCTAACTGCTATTGCTATTGCTATTGCTATTGCTAGATTGAGAAAAGATTGTTCTTTGGAGAAAATATACATTATATTTTCTCCTGCCATCCCGCTTCCTCTTCCCTCCCTCTCATCTCACAACACACTCCCTACTTTTTTACCAATCTTCAAGTCAATTTTACAGACTATCTATTTTCAATACTTTGTAACAGCAATAATTGTAGGCACTTGTGATTCACATACATTGATAAATACCACTACAAAATAAATTCTTTTATTTAATGAGACTCATTTCCAAGTAAATATATCTCAACTCAGTGGTTCAGATTACAAAAAATGCAAGAAATTGCCCATTGAAAAGTATCACACTTGGAAGAAATAAAAGGTATCTTCACTGTATCTGCACAGTGTTTTATGTCTTGATGTTGAGTTATGTATCTTGATGTTGAATCAAAAAGGATAACCTGTTTTGTACTTTAATTCTTGCAGTTATGATAATATCCTTTCAGATATAATCTTGCCTCAGCCAGTATCCATTGTATAATAACGGCCCTCTGGGTAGTTTTTATAATGAATCATGTACAGCCTTCCAATTAATCTCCCTGTATGCAGTCATGTACAATTATATCAATACAACCTATATAAATTTATTTTAAAAAACTATTAATGAGACATTGGTTTGAATGTATACTCAATGGACAAGTCATAGATTTGATGCTTATCTCCGTGTTAGAAAGTATAAGAATATGCTTTTGTAAATAAATCCGGAATCGTTTCGACATTTTTCTTGCCTGAAAATTTAATAGATCATGAACACCATGATGGCATTGAAATTTCAAGGTCTTCATAGACATATATCATGAAAAAACAAAACAGCTCTTCCTTCCTGAGCATCTGCCTGCAATTCTGCAGCAGGAATGGAAAATCTGTAGGCAGAATGCCAAAAGTTTCTCCCAAAACTTTTTAGTGGGGCATATACGAATTAACTCTATATGTTCTTTTAAAAAATCAGAAAAAAATAGGAAATCTTCTTCTTTATATCACTGACCCATCTGATCTCGGCAAGAGCCGAGATGGCGCAGTGGTTAGGGTGCAGTACTGCGGGCCACTTCAGCTGACTGTTATCTGCAGTTCGGCGGTTCTAATCTCACCGGCTCAGGGTTGACTCAGCCTTCCATCCTTCCGAGGTGGGTGAAATGAGGACCCGGATTGTTGGGGGCAATATGCTGACTCTGTAAACCGCTTAGAGAGGGCTGAAAGCCCTATGAAGCGGTATATAAGTCTAACTGCTATTGCTATTGCTATCTGTATCACCAGCTTCCTTAAAACAAGCTTCTCTCAAACATGAAGGGTATTCGGTTGTCCACCCCTCATAAGCCATCCTTACCACCAGCATCATACTGCCAACATTTAATTAATTTTCAATTCTATTTTTGTTTTACTGAAACAATTATTGCTGTTACAATTTGATTCTTCAGTACATATTGTTCAGGCTCAGATCACAGTAGTTTAAGCATGGCTCGTTTTTTTAAAAAAGAAACATCTCCAAACTATCCACTTATTTCCTCTATTGCAGGAGTGTCAAACTTGTTGTTGACACCTTGTGGTCACGTGATGTATTGCAATTCCCGCCCCCTTTCACTAAATCAGCGGGGGCGTGGCCAGCGCATGACACAACTGGCCCGCAGCCCGCGAGTTGGACAGCTCTATTGCAACTGTTTCCATTCTGGAGACAGGTGGCGGTTTAGAAAGTTACTGCAGGTCATTTTTGGAATTTGTAAAATAAAAGAGATATTTATTTAAGGCCATCTTTGTTTTTAAGATGAACACACTAATCTTCTCTTGAGATTTGGCAATCTCACAAAAAAAAAAATTCATTGTTTTTTTCTTTAAAATAAAAATAAATCCCTAATTTATACGGTAGTCCTCAAAGGTCTTTGAGGATAATACAGTTAATCTATGTAAAAGAAAATACTCAGAATTGCCTCCTATTGTTTCACTATAAACATCAAGGCAATTTTTCTATGATAAAATGCAGAGTAGGACAGTAGAAACTCCACCTTGACCGAATAGTAAGTTCTTCCCAAATATTCCGGCATATACACTCTCTCACTCACTCTCACTCTCACTCTCACTCTCACTCTCACTCCCTCTCTATCTATCTATCTATCTATCTATCTATCTATCTATCTATCTATCATCTATCTATCTATCTATCTATCTATCTATCTATCATCATCTAGAGAGAGAGAGAGAGAGAGAGAGAGAGAGAGAGAGAGAGAGAGACAAGACAAAAAAACAGCTACAAATATCTGCAGCAGAAAAGGAAATGATTTGACAACAGTAATAATTTTACAAAGATCAAGCATCAGATAAAAGTGGCAGGAAGACTGTTGTGATAATTCAGTCAACAGGTGATTAAGACATGCACTGGCTTTATGAGCATATGCTGTAATATTAGACTAGCTGTTCACTGTGGAAGTTCATACAGAGTCTCCCTCTCCTTTATCTTCATCAAAATCCAATAAAGTAGGTTGTGAAGCATAAAGGATCACCCCTATTTTTCCAGTTGCATGATAACAAGAATAGCAAAGGTTTAGATCAGTGTTTCCCAAACTTTTGACATATGCGTACCCCTTCTATAATTTTCGTAACGCTGAGTACCCCTCATAAAAAGCACATTAAACATCTCCGCGGCTCAACGTCAACTGTTAATGTTCCCGCAGTTTAAAAATGGCCGAACCCGAGCTGCGCGAAGGATGCGCAGAAGTTCCCGCCATAATGAGTGGCGATACGATGTACGATGGCCCCAGTTCCCATGTAAAAACGGCGATACGCGCCTATTTCTTTCCTTGTCCTGTGGGCGCAGCTAAGCATGGTGCAGTGGATATTCCCACGTGATCCCCACCAAACTCCGGTTCAACGCGTATCCCCACCAAACTCTTCCCGTACCCCTGGGGGTACTCGTACCACACTTTGGGAATCACTGGTTTAGATCAGTGAGGGGAATAATTCAATTTAATATACATTTAAACTCTAGGCAAATAATCTATATTAGTTATTCTTGCTCTTGTAATCTAGTACAGGTAGTACTCGGTTTACAAAGGTTCATTTAGTGATTGTTCGAAGTTACAAAGGCATTGAAAGTGACTTATGACCATTATGACTGTTGCAGTATCCCCATGATTACATGCTCAAAACTCAGGTGCTTGTAAACTGATTCCTATTTATGATGGCTGCAGTGTTCCGGGGTCATGTGATCACCTTCTATGACAAGCAAAGTCAATGGGAAGCCAGATTCACTTAACCACTCCGTTACTAACTCAACAATTTCAGTAATTCACTTAACAACGCTGGCAAGAAGTCGTAAAATAGGGCAAAGCTCACTTAGCAAATGTTTCACTTAGCAACAGAAGTGTTGGGCTTAATGGTGGTCCTAAGTCAAGGACTACCTGTACTCTACAATTTCAAAAGTAAATTTATTCTGTGCAATTTAGAGCCAAAATTATAGTTGTCTCATGATGATGTTTGGCCTTCTGTGCATTCATATACCGTATTTTTCACTTCATAAGACACCCTTCCCCCCCCCCAAAAAAAGTGGGTGGGAATGCTGTGCATCTTATGAAGCTAAAAATACAGGCCGCCACTGCAGGGTCCTTTTACAGTGCTGAACCCCGCCTCTTCTGTCTTTTTCATTGCCTGTTTTCTTCCTCTAAACTTAGGTGCATCTAATGGTCAGGGGGTTCACCGACAAAAGGGCGACCGACAAAAGCACGCCCGACTAAACCGCGGTGACAATACCGCGAGTTCTGAACTGCGCCGACGAATGAGCGCTGAATCGCGCCAACAGCGCGCTGACAGAAGGGCACTGTAAACCTAACCCTAACGCTAACTCTAACCCTAAACGTAACGCTACCCCTAACTTAAATCGCCCTTCTGTTGACGCGCTGTTATAAATCGCCCTTCTGTCGACGCGCTGTTGTCGACACGCTGTTGTCGGCGCATTGATGACATCACGGTTTTAGCAACACGGTTTTGTCAGCGCGGCTTTGTCATGCGCGCTTTTGTCGGGTCACGTGGTCAGGGGCATCTTACAGTGCGAAAAATATGGTACTTCTATTTTATTTGAACAAGTTCATTTAAATTCAACTTGAATTCCTGGGAAAGCTAAATGCATATTACTTGTTTATTCAGATATACACAGAATGGCTTATTAATTCTAACCTAAAATTATCACTAATGCATCTTGCATTTAATAAAGTACTGGAGTCAAAACCAGAATAAATGGACTACTTTTAAATATTCCTAAATGTTAGCTTTTAAACTATTACTTCAGTTCTTGTTTCAATATTTCTTGATTTCCTATTTTTTCAAAGCCAGTCCCTAAACTATTGAACATTGTGTCTCTTGTCTTAAAGGCGCTTCCAAAATCTTAATGCAAAACATGTTCACTTATTCTGTTTAATTCACTGAAATTCACTCTCAAATATTTCATGCTTCAGAATGCATTGAATGATGTAAACTATTACAACATTTTTACTGGGTCTGGCGCACGTAAGCAAGTAAATAGCTGCTTTTTAATTTACCCATTAGAAAAGGTTTGCATTAAGTACAGTAAAGAAACTTTTGAATAGCTACAGGGAAGTAAATAATCTTTAAAAAAAATGGAACAGCATATTCTATGAGTTTGTTAAACTATTTTTTTAAAATATTTGAATAATTCTAACCATCATTTAGTTTGGAAGCAGCAGAGCAACTTCTGTTTCAAATCATTTCCCCTCATTAACCACAGACCATAAATCCAGAAGAATATATAATCATGTCTTATATGCATTCTGTAAATAAATTGATACAGGGAAAAAAAGTCATAGTAGTTTATCATCCAACATAACCATTAGTCTGTTTAGAATTTTAAAAAAGAACGCTTCATCAAGAATGCCTGTAAAATCCAAATACATTTTTATCAGTTTTTCTCCCAGTTTCCATTCATCCTGGCTTCCAACTGAAATGCCTCAAATTCTGTCCACACCCACAGACTTAACATTCAATAAAATTAAGGCTGCGATTCAGCAAGCTTCTTAGTCCTGCTGAAATGTACTTCCCGAATAGGGATTAATTCAGAAGCAGACTGACTTTCCCAGTTCCTTTGGATAGCCACTGGTGGCCACCAAGCCAAGATGATCAAAATGCTCCCTGTGAAATGAATGAGAACTGCAGATAATGAAGATACCAGAAGCCGACTGACTTTCCCAGTGCCTTTGGATAGCCACTGATGGCCACCAAGCCAAGATGATCAAAATGCTCCTTGTGAAATGAATGAGAACTGCAGATAATGAAGATACCACGACTTCAGCTAGTTCAACCCTTGCATAAATGGCAAGTCTTAATTTGTGTGCTCACAAGTTCCAAACGTATCTTACATTTAACTGGGAAATAAGTTTTACTGGTTCCAAAGGCACAGATTTACCAATACTCCATCGTCTTTCCAGTACATTTTCTCAGAATGGCTCTATTCTAACTTTGTATTTTATAAAGCCGATGGGGCGACTTGAAGAATAACTTCAGAGAGCTGCAGATGAATTGCTCTTATTGAATTTGCTGGATTTTTGGAGGCCGGAGAAGTGCTGCTTTTATAAGATTTACGGGGCGCGCATCGACCTCGATTAAGGTTAACATTCCTGTAATGTATATCCCCCCACCACTCACCCTACTGAGGTTGCGAGTGAAGGCTACAGCGGGATGCGCTGCTAATCCTCCGGAAGGCAGTCAAAATGCTTCCAAGGATTGTTACCAAATGAAAGAACACTCATGGTGATTTGCACGCATAATGCTCAACCACAGCGAGCATATATCCAGTTATGTTTCATGCCAAACCAGCGATGCGATTCTTAAATCTTAAGAACCGATGCACAAAAACTTGCAACCGAACGACGCGCTTGATGAAATGGAGGAGAGTTGTTGTTTTTTTCCCCCCTTGCTTTGTTCTGTACGTGTTGTTTTGTTTAAAAAGAACCAATATATATATATATATTTTAAAAATATATATGCCTCCCATCGCACCCTCCAGCAACCCTCCTGCCTAGGATTGGCAGAGAAATCTTTCTGCCTTCTATTTCCCCCATTACTTATTGGTTTATATAAGTATTAGATTTTAAATCATTATATTCCTTTATGTGGGACATTGGGGGGGGGGGGGTTTGCATTCGTAAGCGATATCTCCTACTCGATTTACAAGAGCTGGCTGGAGAATTCTGAGAGTTGAAGTCCACAAGTCTTAAAAGTTGCCAACTTTGGGAAACCACTGTACTAGAATAACATGAATAATATATTGTTAATATTATGTTTATTATAAACATAAGTAACATACAATAGTAACTGCCTGGTGATGCAGGGGCTAAAGTACCGGATCGCAGGCTAACTCTGCCCACAGCCAGGAGTTTGATCCTGGCGGGGCTCAAGGTTGTCTCAGTTTTCTATCCTTCTGGGGTTGATCAAATGAAGACCAGGCTATCCCAAAGGTGCTTTTTTTCAAAAGGCAACTAGACTTCCTTGGCATTTTTCCTTCAAGACATTTTGCTTCTCATCCAAGAAGCTTCTTCAGTTCCGAAGTGAAGCTGAAGACGAACTTGGGATGAGAAGCAAAGCGTCTCCAAGGAAAAAACACCAATCGAGGTCGATGCGCGCCTTCCAAGGATTACAGTTTTGCGAGGCTGAAAGCAAAACAAAAAAGTTATTTGCACGACTCCTGGGCCCCGAGAGAAAGCCAAAAAAAAACAAAGCACAAAGGCCGGGCTGGAGTTCTAACCGGACCGAAGACCCTCCAGTTTGGAACTCTGGAAACCAAAGTGGTTTGAAGTCGGTTTTCGTTTCCCCCAAAACTTGGGCTCGGGCCAAAACCCAGCCGTTTCCCCCCCAATCGCCCGTTCCGGGAGACGCTTCCTAAGTTCTTTCCGGAGGGAGCGAAAGCAAGCGCGGGAGCGCGCAAAGAGAGGAGGGGAGGGGAGGGGGGGGAAGGAAAGAAAAGGGATTCTTGCTCCAGGCTACTTTAAAATGCTTTTTTTTTTTCTTTAAACCAAAGCAAACACGCGTGAGCGCGCGCGCACATATTGCATCGGTTCTCCCCAACTCCGGTCGCTTTCCCACGACGCCCCGGAGAGGGGGGCGAGTTGGGGCAAGCAAGCAGAGCCCCCCCGAAAAATGCACTTTCCTGGAGAAGCCGTCTGTTTTATAAGGCCGCTCTCCGGAGGGAGCGCGGATCCTATTGCACCCGAAATGGGGCTGGGGGGGTGCAGAGGGCGCGCGGGTATCCTAAGGCTCCTTGCCGGCGAGAGAGAGAAGGAGAAGGACGGAGCGATCGGGTTGAGATCAAGGCTTCCCTTGCCTCCTTACCTGCGCCACGAGCGGCACCAGGGTCTGCTCCACCGAGCGCGAACGGATCTGCAGCCCCAGCATCGGTTCCCAAGCCAGAGCCGGAGCGGGCGGCGAGCGCGGCCACGCGAGTCCGCAGCCGCCGCCGCCGCTGCTGCTGCTAACCCCGGGAAACGCGGCCATTGCTCCGGCGCTGCACAGCTCGCTCTTTTTTCCCGACTCTCCCGCCCGCACGGGACCTGCCGGGGAAGAGGAGGAGGAGGAGGCGGGAGGCGAAGCCGAGGCTCTCTTGCTTTGACTGAGCTCCGCCCGGTCTCCACCTCCTCCTCCGTCTTCCCGCCTTCTGCCCTCGCCCTTCCCTCCAGCTGCAAACGGGACGCGGGTCTCCCCCCTTGGTGTGATCTCGCCGATCCTTCGAGCGGGGAAAATTGCACAGTGCCGTGTTCACTGTTACCAACGTTCAAGCCTCCTGCCGTCTGCTCGTTTTTATTCCACGCACTTCAGGAGCCCCCCAAATCCTAAAGTAAGCAACCAGCTTTGGAGAGCGGCAGCCTTGCAGAAACCGTCAAAACCCAAAACTAAGTTTAAAATTAAACTTGGTCGAGTTTTTAACCTTATTGGGCGCTGCAGCCGGTTAAGTTTGCAACTGACCTGAATAAACTGCGTTTGCGTGAAATGTAAAATTGTGAATTGTGTGAATGTAAAATTCTTGGGGGGGCGCAGATCTTTCTTGCGAAGCGCGTCCGCGCGCGCGTAAACCACGGACAAAAGAATATTCCCTTCCTTTCCATCTGTGCTACTTTCCATTTGGTTGTGCTAAAGTGAGCCGGTGATGGCAGCGCGCTGTGCGGTTCGTTTATTCCAGGGGTGGGTTCCTGCCAGTTCTAACCTCTTCTATAGAAGAGGCTCCACAAATCTACAGTGCCACTAGAACCGGTTCCAGCTCCCCCCCCCCCCGCCCGTCTGCACATCATCAAGATGAAGAGCGAGAGGAGGGATTCTGGGAGTTGAAGTCCACAAGTCTTAAAGCTGTCAAGTTTGAACACCCCTGGGGTTTTTTTTTTCCTAAAGGGTTAGGGGTGCAAGGGTCTTGTAACTTGACAGCTTTAAGACTTACAGTGCTTCAAATGCCAGAGTTCCTGAGCCAACATGACTGGAGGAGGAATTCTGGGAGTTGAAGTCCACATGTCTTAAAGCTGTCAAATTTGAACACCCCTGGGGTGTTTTTTTTTCTAAAGGGTGAGGGGTGCCAGGGTCTTGTAACTTGACAGCTTTAAGACTTACAGTGCTTCAAATGCCAGAGTTTCTGAACCAACATGACTGGAGGAGGAATTCTGGGAATTGAAGTCCACAAGTCTTAAAGCTGTCAAGTTTGAACACCCCTGGGGGTTTTTTCCTAAAGGGTTAGGGATGCAAGGGTCTTGTAACTTGACAGCTTTAAGACTTGCGTGCTTCAAATGCCAGAGTTTCTGAGCCAACATTTTGGTTGCTAAGCAAGAGCATTGTTAAATGAGTTTCACCACATTTTACAAGTTGGCCACACCCACCCAGTCACATGGCTGGCAAGCCACTCCCACCTGGTCACATGACCAGCAAGACACTCCCACAAAACAGGCCACACCTACAGAAGAGGTTCTAAAAAAATTGGAAACCCACCACTGGTTTATTCATTGACTAAATTGCTACACGAAGACAAAAAGAATTATACATAGATAGACAGAATAAATGTCAGGTCATATAGACTAGTATCTACATTGTGTTAAATGTGTGAATGGATTGCTATTTTCGTTCCAACACATTCTTTTGACATGACCTTTTGTACACTTCTAAGTACAGTAACTGAAAAAATATATTAATAAAACACTGATTGGCATATCGGCTTAGCAGATGGGCCAACTGATAGTTGCTACATCGTGTAAACATACTGTTCTGACCCCCCCCCCCCCACATCCCACACCAACACACACTCCGAGCTAAAGATAAGTTGCGGCATTTAATTAACAGACAGACAGGTCCTTGGCAGCAAACTGGCACAGACAAGTTTGGGCAGCAATCCAGCACAGATAAGCTGTGGCAGCAATCCAGCCTGCCAAGCTCACAATAATGTTCTCCGACATTAGTTCCTGTGTTGACTTCTGCAAAAGGGGCTTATGCACAAGCAGTCCTTTTATAGTCTGGAGAGGAGCCTAATAACCACCATCTGAGTGCAATTACCTCCTGTACTTGAGCAACTGTTCCTGACGCCTATAAGCTCTTCGGTGCCGGGCATCCAGGAACAACTCACTGCTGACATCCGGATCACACTCCCTTGCCTCCTCCCCACTGGTCCAAGGCTCAGGCGCCTCCTGGTGGCCAACCAGCCTCTCTGCTCCCTGCTCGGAGTTGGAACCCTGTCCAGGGTCCTCCGCATCCTCCAGAGCCGACTCATAGGGCCCCTAATGTCGGAGAACATTATTGTGAGCTTGGCAGGCTGGATTGCTGCCAAGCCTTATCTGTGCTGGATTGCTGCCAAGGACCTGTCTATCTGTTAATTAAATGCCGTAACTTATCTTTGGCTCGGAGTGTGTGTTAATGTGGGACGAGGGGGGTCAGAACAGATAAGCATGCAGAACTGGAGCCCATAACTACTTGCAACTCTGTGTTCTGGGCCAGCTCAGTGATCAGTGATCTTCAAGCGCAGCCCTATGCAAAGCCCATTGCAGTAGTTCACATACAAGGTAATCAGCTTAAAGAGACTGTGAAAAGGCATTCTTAGTCCATGAAAGGGGGCAGTTGGTGTACCAAATCTGAGCAAAGACCGTCTTGTCCACAGCTGGTCTTCATGTAGGAGCTGTGAATTCAAAGAACCCTCAAATCGTGCCCTGGTTCTATCTGAGAAAATGCAGCCTTTTTCATATCAACGAAAAATTCAAAACTAAGTTGCCTGTCTTCTCAGTGCTGAGTTTAAGCCTATTCTTCTCCACAACAGGCGCTGGGACAAAACCTTGACACCTTCACTTTGTCAGCTTCTGCTTTGCTGTTGCTTCAGCTGCCATGAACCGGGGAGGGAGGGCATGGTATTTGGGTGGGGTTACTCGATGTGCTGGAGGAATGTTCTGGAGTTCTCTGGATGGTCAGACTACGCATGCGTGGGTGTTTCCCGCCTGGACTAACGGCACCGACATTCCATCTTTGTGATGCCTTTTGAAGTTATCTCACACCTGACACTTGAAGGACTTATGATTGGACTAGGCCTATGATGCCAGGGGGTGTGGAATGGGCTATTCTATATATCAACTGCTTTCGCGCCTAATTAATCAGACTTCGCTATGCAACCGCTCTTTAACCATTTTTAATTAGTAAAAGTACATTTGATTTTCCACGTATGGAGTCTCATGGTTTTTCTTTCCTAATTATTAAATGGAGAGGTGCTGACAAACTTCTTGACTCATGATACAGATATACAGCTGGATAACATCAGCATACTGAATGTAAAGAGGCACATGATTGAAATCATAAAGCCTAATTCTATGCATCTTTGGAAATAAGATTAATTGCATTCAGTAAGTCTTTCTCACCAGTAAACGTATGTAGGGTTGGGGGTTTTAGGATTCAGTTATTAGATAGTTTTACCTGAAATAGATGTTTTAATGCAGTTATGATAATTCAAGTTTTATTGTGGCTCATTATTCTTGTTGTAAATTATTTCACGGTTATAAAGAGGGATTCGTATGTTTTTAAGAAGAGCAAAAAAAAAAAGGTTTAAAAAAATTAAAAAGAAATATTAACTATTACAAATGTGTAGTTATTCCTAAAACCTGCTATAACATAGGAGGGCTTAAGCCTCAGGCACGTGTGAAGTACGTGGAGATCCTCATAATGTAAATGCCTGTAATATTAAGCCCTCTTATCTTGACACGCTTTTGCTCAGAATACCACTGGAAGGGGCTAAAATTAAGTAGCATTTGTCACAGAACATGGCAGCTACCGGTTGATCTTAGTGATTCCCAAAAGCTAAGTAGAGTCAGATCAAGTTAATACTTGGATGAGAAATCTCTGGCCTGAAGATTAGACTGGAAGGAATACAAAAATATTCCAGAAGCAGAGAGTGGTGAGCCTGCTTCTAGACTGCTTTCAAGGAGAATGCATGAGTTACCTAGTTACTTTTATCTAATGTCAGTTTTTTTGTTTAAGAGCAGCTATTTTAATATTTGGAGAGGTTGTGAATGCATCGGAAAAAGGTGGGATCTGCTGTTGATACTTGATGTTCCTATCATTACAATCCCATTGCAGAGCTGAAGGAACAGTACTTAATTAGGCAACATACATACCGGCAGTACATTCATATCATTTTGAACCATGCTATTTGTTGAAATGCAATTACTTATTCAGCTGCTGGTCATCACATTTTTTATTGATTTTATTGATTTGATTTATTGCATTTCTATGCCGCCCTATTCCCAGAGGGACTCAGGGCAGCTCACAAACCAAAGTAAGGGGGGGAGATACAAACAGGAGGAAAAACAACGGACAAACAACTACAACAATTTAAAAAATAATCAACAACCACACAATTCGAGCGGGGAACGGGGAACTCGTCAGCCCCAGGCCTGTCGGAACAGCCAGGTTTTAAGGGCTTTGCGGAAAGCCTGAAGGGTGGTGAGGGTCCGAATCTCCATGGGGAGCTCGTTCCAGAGGGCCGGAGCAGCCACAGAGAAGGCCCTCCTCCGGGTGGTAGCCAATCGGCATTGGCCGATAGATGGAATTCGGAGGAGGCCTAGTCTGGGGATCTAATAGGTCTATTGGAGGTGATTGGCAGCAGGCGGTCTCTCAAGTACGTATATCATTATATTAAAACTTTAAGATAAAAGATAAAATCTGAACTAAAGAACTAATATTTAGAATGAACAGAAAAAAAGGAAATACGGAAAAGTTGAAACTAGAAAAAATGAAAAGAAGAAAGAAAAATTTAAAGAACTGACTTGATTTTCTTGTACAGTAGCTATAAATGTAGTTTAGCCTCTTACCCTATGGTTACAGAATTGTAAGACATTTTTTCTGTAATTTTTAAATATTTTTAATCATCAAAACTTTGTTTAACAGCTTTATTATGCTGTTATTATATTATGATTTATAATGTCATTGTCAGCGTTCCAAGTATCATGTAGAATTAAATCAGAGACCAAGGCAAAACTATCCTTAAAGTTCCAGTTTAATAAATCAGACATCTTGGCATTATGTTATGGAGTCCCATTACTGGAAATGACATCAGAATTCCACCCAGTTAAAAGTTCATGATCTTGTCCCTACACCCACAATCCATCACATGGTCCAATCTTCTACTTCCACGCTGGCGTCTCCACCCAGCTGCTTCCGGTCAGGTGTCAAAGTATGGAGACAAAGGATGACCTTGGCTTCTAGTAAAGAATGACAACAATATATTCCACAATCCTACTCCTTCTATTCCCCCCTCCCATCGACTATGCTAATGAAACAGCATAATGAAATAAGAGAATGTGTGGGAGGCCAAAATTTTAAAACGAATATAATTGCAGGCCTGACAGTCATAATAGTAATTTATACACACTGATGTTTAAAAATTTGTTCCATGTTTATGAAGATATAACGTCAAAATTTCATTTTTTCTGTTTCAAACAAACCAACAAGCTAAGAAAGGCTTCCAATCGGGATTATTGTTGCTACTTTCTCACAGTACTTGGAGGCTTTGGGGGTCTGGATGAGGGACGACAGATTTCAGCTGAACTCTGGTAAGACTGAATGGCTTTGGTTATGTGGAACATCAGTTTCTGGGACTTTAACTTCTTTAGCTCTGGATGGGTGGCATTTCCTAGTGCGCAATTTTGGGATTCTCCTGGACTCATGACTCCAGTTCAATGAGCTTGTGACAGTTGTAGCTAGGGACCTGTTATGGCCCACCAAGTGCCAGTGGAGCTGGCAGCAGATTCAGACAATGAGGTTGAGGAGGAACTTGGGCCGGTCCTGTAGTCTAGCAATGGTCTGATCGATGCTCTACATCAGAAGCAGAGATAGAGCCAGGGCCGTTGGACAGTTCCCAGCTGCCTTCGGAGTTGGAGATGGGTGGGGAGAAAGAACAGCTGGGGCCTGTTACAGATGCCCGTATGAGCAGAGCTGTCAGGAGTGGAGAACAACCGAGTACCAGGAGCTGACTCAGAAAGAAAGGCACATGTGGACGCTGAGTGGCCCCTCCCTGGCTGGGGAATAAATGGAAGCAAAAGGGGAGTGGTCTTGTGGGAAACAACCATTCGATTTATTTAGGAAGATTTGCTCATTGTGATTCGTGTCTCAGAGACTGTTTGCGAGAGTTTGATTTACAGCTTTGTGGCTGGAAGCTCCCGGCCTGGCAATTATCCAAGAACTGATAAGGTCTGTAGGTCAGTTAACCCTTGGAAGAATTATTGCCTGGACTTTTTTTGTGTGTGAATGCATGAATTCACAGTAGTTAAATAAAGAGGGTTTTTTTGGGGGGACAAGGGGTTCTATTTCTTGGTTCTGCTAAGGCTGGGTCAGAACAGCACCACTTCATTTTGTACCCCCATTGCACCCTTTCCTGGATTGGAAGTACTACATTCAGTCAATCAAGCCCCGGTCATCATAGACTTCGACTATTGCAACACGCTGTACACGGGGCTATCCTTCAAGAATACCCGGAAGCTTCAGCTGGTTCAGATTGCATGGGCAGTTCTTGGGGTCCCCGGATGGCTCACTGTTCTGAACTACACGGGTTGCCAGTTTGCTTGCTGGTCCAATTCAATGTGTTGGCTATCACTTTAAAGCCTTTTATGGGTCCAGGTTGTTTGAGGAGCTGTCTCATTTGGATGGGATTAGCCCAGGGGTGGGTTCCGGCCAGTTCTAGCCTCTTCTATAGAAGAGGTTCCACAAATCTACAGTGCCGTTTAGAAGCGGTTCCAGCTCCCTCCCCTCCCGCCCGTCCGCATATCATCAAGATGAAGAGCGAGAGGAGGAATTCTGGGAGTTGAAGTCCACAAGTCTTAAAGCTGTCAAGTTTGAACACCCTTGGGGTTTTTTTTCCTAAAGGGTTAGGGGTGCAAGGGTCTTGTAACTTGGTTCACCGACAAAAGGGCGACTGACAAAAGCACGCCCGCCAAAACCGCAGTGACAAAACCATGAGTTCTAAACCGCGCCGACGAATGAGTGCTGAAGCGCGCCGACAACAGCGCCCTGACAGAAGGGCGCTCTAAACCTAACCCTAAACCTAACCCTAACCCAAACCCTAACCCTAACCCTAACCCTAACCCTAACCCTAACCCTAACCCTAACCCATAACCCTAAACCTAACCCTAAGCCTAACCATAACCCTGACCCTGACCCTAACCCTTACCTTAACTTAAATCGAGTTTCTGTCGGCACGCTGTTGTCGGCGCACTGTTGTCGGCGCACTGTTGTCGGCGCATTGATGATGTCACGGATTTAGTGCCGCGATTTTGTCGGCGTGCTTTTGTCGTGTGCACATTTGTCAAGTCACGTTGTAACTTGACAGCTTTAAGACTTGCGTGCTTCAAATGCCAGAGTTCCTGAAGCCAACATTTTGGTTGCTAAGCAAGAGCGTTGTTAAGTGAGTTTCACCACATTTTACAAGCTGGCCACGCCCACCCAGTCACATGGCTGGCAAGCCACTCCCACCCAGTCACTGGCAAGCCACCCCCTGACTGGCAAGCCACTCCCACAAAGCAGGCCACACCTACAGAAGAGGTTCTAAAAAATTTTGAAACCCACCACTGGATTAGCCCACCCTACCCATGCTGCCAGAAGAGGCATGCCACCGATCCCATTATTTAAGGAATTTCAGGTGGCAGATCCAGAAGAGCCTTTTCAACTCTGGCTTCCACCCTCTGGAAAATTACACTCCCCAAGGTGAGATTCACACCTGTTCTTTTGGTCATCCGAAAGGGCTTGAAGACATGACTCTGCCAACTGCCCTGGGATCCAAGGTGCACGTGGCATTCTGGAAGTGGCTAATGAATTAAATAACATCCACTTCCTCTCTATGGAGACCTTGCTCCCTTCTTCTCCATCTTGTTCAATTTAATTTTAACCGAACTTTAATTGTAAGATCTCTATTTATTGTTTTAATGTTTTATGTGGCATTTTTATGGAATGAGCGTAAGCCACCTAGAGTCGCCATTGGCAAGATGGGCAGCATATAAGTTTAATAATGAAATAAATTGTATTTGGATGTCTTTAATTAAAACTGTCAATTGGACCATTTTGGTAAGTTCTATATCATCTTCATCATCCATTCCTCTATTGTGGGTAAGGTCAAATATTTCCACCATTGTGCATATAGTAGTCTTGTTGTAATTGTAATTTACAAAAAACAAAATCAGTTTCTTTTCCAAACGTTTATCCCTCAATCCCAAAGGAAAGGTTTATGGTTCTAAATGCTTATTAATCTTTAAAATCTTCTCTATTGGTATATGTAATTGAGTTCATTTTAAAGGTTTTTTTACATGTACACCAAGCGTGACAAAATGTCTCTTCTTGTTTATTATATTTCTAGCATGAATCTGAAGTACTTCTATATATTATAGATAGTTTTTTCAACAATACGTCATTTTATAAAAATTGTATTTCAGACTAAATGTAAATTTCTATGCTTTCGGCCACATATTCTCCCCACTGTTCCATTTGCATTTTATTACCAAAGTTTTAGCTCACTTTATCACACATTCTTTCACTTGTTCTGTTACAAATTTCAATAAAAGTTTATACATTTCAGCAATAACATATTCATTATTTAACTACAACTGGGTTTCAGATTCAGTCTTACAATGTTCAAGCCTAAAAATTATTTGGTCTACTTTATTTTTCCCCCTAATAATTGTACATAAGAAAAACAGGCACATGTATATCCTTCTACCACCAACTCTTCCCTTGTTTTTACATTTTCCTTGACATTAATTATCATAATAAGGCAGAATCTACTAATATTGACAGATATGAGAGGCCGGTGTTAAATTTAAATGGCAGAAGCATTGTTTTTAGTTTTAGCAATAGCAATAGCAATAGCAGTTAGACTTATATACCGCTTCATAGGGCTTTCAGCCCTCTCTAAGCGGTTTACAGAGTCAGCATATTGCCCCCACTGTCTGGGTCCTCATTTCACCCACCTCGGAAGGATGGAAGGCTGAGTCAACCTTGAGCCGGTGAGATTTGAACTGCCGAACTGCAGATAGCAGTCAGCTGAAGTGGCCTGCAGTACTGCACTCTAACCACTGCGCCACCTTGGCTCCCGGTTTTAGTGCCAGCTGAGGATTCTGCTCTTGGGTGTATTAGTGTTTTTAGTGCAAAGACACAATAATGAAACTATACTTGGACAATGTTGTCAATACCCCACAATAGCCATCAGTCCAAATGCCCAGGAGCTGCCTTCATCAAGGGCATCCAATGATCCATTGAATTCTAGAACAGCCTTTCTCAATCTGGGGAGTCAAACGTTTTGGACTAGAACAGCTACTGTGCAAGTGGATCTCTTAGGTGCTGGCAAGATTAATTGTAAATTAATCCAACACTTTGAGGTGGTATCAAGTTAAGGTCGACTGGTCTGCAATACACTGTCTGCTCTTTTGCACAAAAAGCTTACCAATCTGATAATGTTAGGTATTGAATATGAAATTTTCTACAGAAGCAAAAATTGTTTCCTTCATCTCACAGTACATGCATAAATTGTATGCGGAATTGTTGGGGGGAAGAACAGAACACCTTCACTAGAATTATCTTTCCAATTTTAGGCAAATAATAATACACAACAGCTAGATCCCTTGTTTAAGTACACAAAATAATTCAATAAAGATAAAATAAAAGTTGACATCTACTGGCTACAATCACTGCGATGACCAAGTTGCTGCAATGATTCATTGGAAACTTTGCCAGGGGTTTAGATTTGGATGTAGTAAAAACTCTTGTAACCATCAAGTTGAGAAGATTTTGGAAAATGATCAGATAAGGTCTTATGTGACTTGAAGACCCAAGCATCTTGTTCATAACATGCATGAAACAACATTGAAAATAAGAAAGTGGTTCATTGATGTTGATATTCTGGGTGATGCTAGGATTGAGGAAAAATTATTGGGTGGAGGGGGGATGAAATACCAAGACTTGAGATAGAAGTTGGATGCTTAGGGAAAAAGAAATCCATTCTACCAATCATGATTGGAGACTTCAGAGTGATACTTAGAAGACTTTCTCAATATTTTCAAATATTTAATTTATCAGACCTGGACACTTTAATACTTGCACAAACATTTTACACAAAACAGCTGGGAACTGCCTTTATTCTTTGATGTTGCTTTAGTAATTCTTAGGACCTCGGTTAGCATTTGAAGTATAAATTTCCACCAGTCTTAGACTGTGAATCTAACTGTAGATTACTCATACATAATAATTTGTTAAACTAATATAATTTTGGGATCAATAATGTAGTAGAAAGTGGCACTGAGTTAAAGGAGGGAGAAGTAAAGAGAGAAATCAGCACTGCTGAAGGAAGAGGTCCAGAAAACACCCTCCCTACATCTTCACACCATTTATCTGACAGTAATTCAGAGTGTGCTTTAATCTGGCAAGATCCTTATCTATGGGCAAACAGCAATACAGAATCTACTTGAGCAATTCATTGTGTCCTTGGTTTCCTGACACATATTGTAGCCTTCTTAGCACAAACATAACAAGAGTCATTCTAAGAGGAAATAGGGAAAGCCCGTTCCATTCCAACCTGGTCAAAATTCAACCTGCATAGAAACTAGTCACTTATGTTCTTGGGAATTCCTTTTACGTAGACATGTTAATTGTACATTTGGAACCACGGGGATT